>NW_027185815.1:0-15405 GCF_028583685.1 Petaurus breviceps papuanus | reverse complement strand
TCCTTTCCTATGCACACATCATCATTGCTGTCCTGAGAATTCGCTCTGCCCAGGGACGCAGGAAAGCCTTCTCTACTTGCTCTTCCCACCTTCTGGTTGTCACCCTATTTTTTGGCACTGTGACATTTGTTTACATGAAGCCTCAGTCTCTATCTTCTCCAGAATACAATAAGATTGCATCTATGTTTTATGTGGCTTTCACTCCTACCCTCAACCCTCTCATTTACAGCCTGAGGAATAAGGAGGTGAAAATGGCCCTGAGAAAACTTTTGGGGAAACCTGAAGCTCCTTAATTCCACATATCCTATTCATGAGTCTGTGTGAGGAAAACTGGAGCCCAAACAACCTCCTTGTTCTTCCACACGTTTCTAGTGTGTCTATTCTTATATCTGGAACCTTAACCTCTCATTTAATTTAATATTTTCTCTTGTTACTTTAGGAACCATCTGAATTCTCTCCTGGATCCCTCACCATTTTTTTCATAACAAAGAAAAGAAATACTATTAATTTCCCTAAACTCCTACAAGTTTAAATCAGTACTTCATTTGACATATTGAGAATTATTAAACTATAAATTAGATTTAAATAATGATTATAATAATTGGCAGAATCATAGCTAGTATTTTGGAAGTTTGGTCAATTTGCTTGTGGGTAGAGGGTTGGGGTGGGAATACTAATTTCCTTGGGCAGAGGTGGGTCTTTTTTTGGGCAGGGCAAGAGGGTACAGCATGGAGTAGGTGATGGAGGAGAAGCTTACCTGGGGAATTGATGGGAGTGATAGAATCTATGTGGCAACTCCCCTAACAATGCTAATTTCAGTTTTCTGAGAGTAAGTGCTGCCAGTGCCTTCAAGTTTTGCCACCTAAGGGCAGTGCCCTGATCACTCTGTTTTAGTCACTACCTTTGTAACTAGAGTTCTGCTTGGACTTTTGAGCTTCCTGAAATATCTGGTGGGATCCTCTACTTGAAAATAAGAAACTTATATAAAATCACTTCTTAAGTCTATACTGATTTTGTTGTTATTATTTTTCAGGCATTTCAGTCATGTCCGACCCTTTGTGACCACATCTGGGTTTCTTGTCAAAGATACTGTAGTAGTTTGCCCTTTCTTTCTCCAGTTCATTTTACAGATGAGGAAATTGAGGCAAATAGGGTTAAGTGACTTACCCAGAGTCACACAGCTAGTAAGTGTTTGAGGCCAGTTTTGAACTGGGATCTTCCTTACTCCAGGCCTGGCATTTTGTCCACTGAGCCTCACAGTTTCTGTGATCTTCCTAAATTTCACTGAGTCCTACTCACATGAGCTGGTATGATGGAGTCAACTTCCCCTGTCAAGAAACAAACCGTATTTCCTTGAATTTATCGTGTCATACATAAAGGCTCTGAGATCACTTTTCCAATCTCAACTCCAGTGATACTTTGGGTGCCCAGAGTAACACTATTGTTCCTCCCTGGGTTCTATTCATATCTCTGGGGAGTAAGGATATCTTCCCTAGTACTATTATTCTCAAGCCTCTGTTCAGTGTGTCCCTGCATATCACCAGTCTAAGTTAGTATCTCAGCAATAGCATTTGCCATGTTGATATTGCCTCAATGTTATCGATATCCAATCAAAATTCGTAAGGGGATATTTTGGAGACAGCTGAGTGGCTCAGTGGATGAATGCTGATTCTAGAGTCAGGAAGTTAATCCAGTCACAACAACAACAACAAAACCTACTGAAAGGAAGCAGAGGTAGGACAATTAGAGATCCTGAGAAGGAGAGGCCCAGACTCTCCATTACACATCCCTAGAAGTAGGATCACCAAGATTTCATGTGGTTTGATATGAGGCAAAGTGTACTGTGCATGCTCCGAAGACTAGGGCCTCATTGGTTTTCCATCCATCATAATTATTTGAGAGTTGGGGTGGCTAGGTGGTGCAGTGAATAGAGCACCATTCCTGGAAGTCAAGAGGACCCGAGTTCAAATCTGGCCTCAGATACTTAACACTTACTAGTCGTGTGACCTGGGGCAAGTCACTTAACCCCAATTGCCCTGCATTCCCCCCTCCAAGAAGCAAAAAAAAAATATTTGAAAGTAGAATGTATAAGAGTATATATAGAGGGAAAGAAATATGATTATGCATATGAATGGGATGAACTCACAAATTGTAAGAGTTAGGTAAACTAATTAGAAAGTAAAAATTCAACAATATTTTGCTTACAAGAAAGACAAACATAAAAACTACACATGGAATTAAATAAGGGATTGCAATAGAATCTAGTATGCCTCAGCTGAACACTGGATTTTATCTCCTCAGAACTCAAAAAGTGGAATTGTGAATTCCCCAAACTGTATTTAAGGAAGGCCCTCACCTCAGGATATCTCATTTCTCACTTGGCTACAGTACTAAGGGATATGTCTGAGTTTCTCTATAATGCCCTAGTTCTGAGTACCCTTCCCATGTCCCTCTTTTTCAGTTTCCTTTTCTTTATTGTCTTCCCCCATTTGATCACAAAGTCCTTGAGGACAGGAAATATCTTTTTCATATTTGTATCCCAAGTGCTTACCATAGTGCCTGGCATGCAGTAGGTGCTTAATAAATGTTTATTGACTATTGACTCCAGTATTGAAGAATGAAATAAGCAGAATTAGCAGAATAATTTAGATTGTAGAAAAATGTGTAAAGATAAAATTAGAAACTATAAGAACTATGATTAATTCAGTGACCATCTGTGATTCCAAAGGAATGATGAAAAAACCTGTTATCTATTATAGAAAGATGATGGATTGTTGTGAGTAAGCAGCGTGAATTTTGGGTCCCTAAGGTATTTGTATCTAACAGTTTGCCTGGAGATCTTACCATGGTAGCTCATAAAAGTTATTTTTTTTCTTTTAGCTTTTTAAGGAAACCCAGACTAATTTACTTATTGTTAGTTCCTTGTGGAATATAGGTCTCTGTGATAAATTTTGCCTATTGGCTTAGTAAGCTTGAACAACCCCTTTTGTGGGAAACTTCCATGTGTTTGAGATTTACCTGACCATGTCTCCTTTCTTTTTGGACTTTTCCTATTTGTTTTATTGAGGGCTGAGTTTGAAATTCCAGTAAGATTGCCCTTGCAGTAGAGTTTGTCTGTTTGATTGGCAAAAGGAGCAGAATGAATGATGGCTTCTAAACAAGAATCCCAGAAACCCCATCACCTTAGCGTTAAACCTAGAAAACTGAGGGTAGCTATACTCAGTTGACTTCTGATAATCCACTTTGCCTATGAAAGTACCTATTGGGTGAGTGAGATCAAAAATGATTCTATTCATAACAAAATATAAAACCCAAAATTTGACAGAATTCCAAATAAAGAATAGGAAATCCAACTGGTTTTAAAGGAACTACAAAAGAAAACAAAACTCTTATCCAGACTGATATATGACTATTGTATAAAACTTTTAAATAACAATTGAAACCTATATAGATATTATTCTAAAACCATAACATAATCCTTTAATTTGACAAATATAGTTCTAATAACTAAACCAGAGAAAGACAAAGCAAAATAAGAAAACTAGAAGTCAATATAAATAATGAATATGAATTCTTTTTTTTTTTTGCCTTTTGGAGGGCAATTGGCGTTAAGTAACCTGCCCAAGGTTACATGGCTAGTTTTTTTGTGTGAGTGTTGTGTCTGAGGCTTGAACTGGTCCTCTCAGGTCCTCCTGACTTGGAGCCGGGGCTTTACTCACTATGCTACTTAGCCGCCTGGATGAATTCATTTTTAAAAGAAAAATCCAGGAAAAAAGACTATTAACTTGTCCAAAAAGACATCCACTGTATTCAAATTGGATTTATATTAAGGAATCGAGGGTGCTTTCATAGGAATACAATGAACTTAATCACAGTGAATCCTCAAGTATCCTATATAGCATGATTATATCAATATATTTAGCAAAAGCCATTTGTTTATGTAAAAATCATCCAAAGCATATGCACAGTAAGACTTTATTTTTGATGTGGTGAAAACATCTCTTTTAATCCAAAAGCTAACATTATGTGCAATGAGGAAACCTTAGAAACTTTCCCAATGAAGAAAGGAATAAAGAAAGCATGCCCTCTTTCCCTTCCTTTATTTCGCATAGTTCTAGAAATGCTAACACAGCAATAAAGGAAGACAAAGAAATATAAGCAGAGATGAAATTATCTTTCTGCTGAAAACATGTTTTACTTATAACAATCCTCCAAGATTGGCACAGAAATCAATTGAAACAATATCTTCAGTAGAATTCCAGGTTGAAAATAGAATCACAAATTAACAGTATTTCTGTATAGTAACAACAAAATTCAGGAGAGAATAATGAAATGAAATATGCATCTATCAAGTGTCTACTATGTGGCAGTGACTATGTTAAGTTCTTTGTGTATATCTCAATTAATTTTCACAACAACCCTGGGAGGCAGGAACAATTATTATTTCCATTGTATAGTTGAGGAAACGGAGACAGAAAGAGGTTAAGTGACTTTCTCAGGGTCATACAACTAGTGTCTGAGATTGGATTTGAATTCAGATTTTTCTGATTCTAAGGTGAGTGTTTTATTAATTGTACCATGTAACTGACTCTGAATTAATGCAAAAAAAAGAGACCTTGAGGACATTAAAGGGTCAGGAGGATTCTGGGCTTCTCATCTTGCTATTGGCATCCTGGCACCACCACCCTGGCCAGCATCAGCTGGCAGCAATGTCTGCCTTAGGAGGTGAGAAGAGACTAGATACAACTTGAAAAGGCAGATACTTGCCTGTATAAGTTGTCTCAGAGAGAACCTACATCACAACTAAGGGAACTTCTTGAGAATCTCAGTAAGTAGAAGAACTTTCAACAACCAAAAAGTTTTTGACATATATACTTTCTAAGCTTGAGCCATGATTTCTCTGAACTCTGTATATATTGGTGGGAGAGTGTGTTCAGACTTTGGAGAGAGGTGTTGTGAAACAACTCTTCTTACTACACTACCTTAGTAAATATCTCTTCCTAAAGCCGAAGTAAGTCTGACTGGTTAATTAACATCAACTATTAATAATGAAGGAGACACTCTAAAATAGGGACCTATGCTGATAACATTAGAATGACCCATATGACTGTTCCCAGGTATACCTATGACCTGATGGGAACATGTAGTTTTGCTCTGGAAGGCTCCTTTTGCCAGTTCAAGAGAAGTTGAGTTTATAGGGACCACTCAGAGAAGAGAACAGAAAAACCACCAAAAACAATCATGGAGAAGTAGTATAGCTTGAAAAGTTACATCTTATTTAAATAGCAAGTTGTACAAAATAAATTTATTTTAAAAATTTTAATTTTATTTAAATTTAATTTTTACTTTTGCTATTGTTTTATTGCATAAATTTAAAATTAAAAATTAAAAGAGGAAAAATTATATCTCAAATTTATAATCTATTTAGAAGGAAAGCAAAATTTACATAATACTCATTTGAATTTTTTCCCTTTTTGGAGGGAGGAAAGGCAGGGCAATTGGGGTTAAGTGATTTGCCCAGTAAGTGTGGATTTGAACTCAGGTCCTCCTGACTCCAGTACTGGTGCTCTATTCACTGTGCCACCTAGCCACCCCTAAACATTTTCATTTTCATGTACAATCTTCTTTTTCTTTTATGATATGTATAGAGATATGCCTTATTTATTTGCTGTTTGTTAAATCCAGAATTAAAAAAAATAAAGGAAAAGCAAAGTTCAGCAGCTCATTTATAAGAGCTTTTTATAACTTTAAAAATAACGTTTTATAACTCTTATAATTTTATTATTCTTTTATATTGTGAACTTGGACATATTGCCAAATATGAACATTTCAATATACAAAGAACAGAAAAAGTATCAACTGAAACCATTAATTTCTATTAAGTATGATTTTTTTTCCTTTTATTCTCTATTAACTTCAACACTTTAGAATCAAACTGTATCTTGAAATATAGATAGTTTAAAAAGATAGAGAAGAATGGGGATGGCTCTCCAAACAGGAGGAACAGTAGTCAAAGAAAAGATTAAGAGGTAGGAATGAGATTGGCATGTATGAGGGAGACAATGAGATGCACCTTTCTGGAGCAGATAGACTTCAGAATGGTCATGAGAGATAACAGAGCCTGGAGGTCTCATGATGCAAAAGGGGAAGAGAAACAATATACAGGTGAATACACTGGGCTTAACACAAATACCTTTTCAAATTCTTTTTGGGAAAAGAAATAGTACTGGGAAGACATTAAGGCAGCTAGTCAGGCTTGACATCTGGAGATAAAGATCCTGATTATTCCAAGAGGCAGAGGTATTACATGACCCTGGTCAGGTGTGCAGGTAGAAATTGAATGACCCCAAGGTTTATCTGAAGCAGAGTCTCTGAATGTAGCCCCCTAGGAAATCAAATGCCAGTCAGGAAATACCCAGAAGACAGATCTTAGTCACCACTGTTTTCTTAGTTGGGATACATGACTCAAGAGGATAAGAGCCAGAGAGAGAGAGAGAGATGGGAAAATTAATTCCTCCTTGCTAATGAGGAGTTATAGGAATCAGATCCCATAGGTTCCCAAGCAATGTAAATGTTATCTCCATTGCATCTCTTGACTCAGTATGTTCAGAGTACCTGGCGAATTATCAGAAGCTAGGGAGATTCCTACAAACAGCTTACCATACTCTGAATGGTACTGTGGATAAGATGCTGGGATTAGAGTTAGAAGGATTTGCGTTCAAATCCTGCCTCAAATACTTAGAAACTGTGGTGCCCTGGACAAATCATGTAGCCTCTCTGGAACTCAGCTTTTCATTTGTAAAATGAGGAGGTTGGACTTAATTACCTCAAGGATCCTCTCCACCCTAAATTTATGATTTTATGATCCCCTAAGTCTTTTACAAATTACTCCCTGTTCAAGTGAGGAGTGGGTTAATGTTGCTGATACTGTGGTTCCTAATTCTGTTGCCAGATATTATAATTTGCATGACCAGTGCCTATACTGATCTGCATCATGTCCTTGGAATTTCAGTTTTTCATATGGCACAAGCCCACATGCTGGAAATCTAGGCATAGAATCAATGCATAGCTAGGTAAAAGGATTAATTACTTTCCCATCTTCTTTTCCCCAAGCTTTTTAATGGATTAACTCATCATTGTCCAAACAAGACCAGAGGGACCAACAATTTAGATATCACTGCTGTGTTAGATCCATGAATAACAGGTATGGATGGACTTTCCTTTAACACTGGGATTAAAGATTTGCTGAGGTAGCATGTGCAAATTCACCATTCTTTTAGTGTGGGGGCTCACACCTGCAGGGCCCAGGTGATTGTCATTGTTGTTTTTTGGATAGTACCAGGAGTAGCATAATTTAAAATGTTCTGAAAGCATAAATGACACTTTTCTTTTGAAGGAGAATTCTTTTAAAATATCTGCAGAGTTTAGTTTTAGAAGGAACTCTGTGATCAATCAGTGTATAAAGCAAATAATTCAAATCATCTTATTCTGATGTACATTTTTTCACGTATTTATGAGAGTCAGACAATCTCTGAATTAGAAGGCACTTAATCTTCTCCAGCCAGCAATCCCATTCTGAAATCTCTCTAATAACAACAGCAATAACTATTATTTGTACAAGGCTTTAAAGTTCATGAAGTGATTTATATTCAGCATCTTATTTAGGCTTTACCACCAGAATAGGAACTAAAGTTATTATCTCTATGTTACAGATGGAGAAATTGAGACTTTTGAGTTCAAATGACTTGCCCATGGTCACAAAGCTAGTAAGTGTTAGAGGCAGATTGAAATCCATGTTTTCCTAACTCCAAGTCCAACCCCCTCTTTTGTTCCTCTTGGTCAGACATATATAACCTATATCCTATGACTTGCTTTCTTAGGGATGGGGGAAGGTAGGGAGTGAGGGAGGAAATTTGAACCTCAAATTTTCATTTAAAATTGTCTGTACATATAATCAGAAAAAATAAAAAATAGTATTGAAAAAAGAACATAAATTTGATAGCTATGTGGGATATGAATTCTAGAGGGGAGGCACTGGAGTAGGAAATTCAATTATTTGCTATAGTCCATGAAAGCTTTGATAAAGACTTGAGCTGGGGTGGTGGCCACGTATGTGAGTGGAAAGCTGCAGAGAAACCAGAACGAGAGAGTTAATAGTTCCATTGTACTGTGCCCTGGACAGAACGTGGCTAGAATACTGTGTCCAATTCTGGGAAGCATTTTAAGAACGATATTACAAAAATGGTATTTATCTGGGTGATAGGGCCATCAGCATGGTAAGGGGACAGACTTTAGGGGAATTGATTGAAGGGACCGAGGAAGAAAAAATGTGGGGATCATGATGGTTGTTTTCAAGTATTTGTAGAACTGCCTCATAGAGGAAGATTTAATTCTTTTTCTACTTACACCCAGAGGGTTGAACTGGGAACGATGTGCAAAATTGTGATTTTTTTCCTTCATACAAGAGAAAACTTCATGAAAAATATAACTGTTTATGAGTGAAATGAGCTGCCCTAGAAAATTATGGATAATTCTTGATTACAGATTTTTAAATGCATCCCAGATGACCTAAAGGGGATATCTCTCTGGTTTCTTCCAACTCAGACATTTTATGAAGCAATTTGTATCTCACAAACAAGACTGGCATGTATAACACTCCCCCACCCCCAATTCTGAGTTTTATACAGTGATTAATAGAAGAGGAAGGGAGTATTTCATGAAAGATCTTCTGGGTCTTAATTTTCTCACCTGAAAAGAAAAAAAAAAGATATTGGATTTAGTGACCTCTAAGTTTCATTCAAACTGTAAAATTCTGAGTCTCCTTTTGAATACCAGATGAAAATTCATAATATGTGGTAGTTAAAGACTCATACAATTCCTAATGGAAAAGCACTCTCGGCAACATAAAATAAAAGTGCTCAGATGGTGGGGTTCTAAGGAAGTAGGCTCATTTGAGATGTTTACAATCTATTGCTGTGAAAATCTGATTTTTACTTATGAGGGAAGTGCAGTTAGTCCTGTGCAAAATAGAATTGTCATATTTGATCTATCATTATTCCCAGTTACTGTTTGTAAATTTCCAACCCAGACCCAAACAGCTAAATGTGATCAAGTCTCCTTCTTTGTAGAGGTTAAGTAAGTGGAATCTTCTGGTCAGAAATATAAAGAGCAGGTCTAGGGTTGCAGATCAGGTAGCTGAAAGAGATGAAAGATTTCAGAAAGAAAAAAAGTGGCTAATTTTCATGTGATGGAAGAGGGCAGGGCAAAGAACAAGTATTTCTATAGTGATTACTATATGTCAGACAGTATATTAAGTGCTTTGAAAATACTATGTCATTTGATCTTCACAATCACAATAATTCTGGGAGGTAGTTATTGTTATCACCATTTTACAGATGAGGAAACTGAAGGAAACAAAGGTTAAATGACTTTCCCAGTGCCACTCACTTACTTAGAGTCACAGGCTGGATTTAACTCAGGTCTTTCTGGCTCTAAGCTGAGTGCTCTATGGTTTAGGTGGGATAGTGAGAATATGAAAAATTAATAATGTTTTCCTCTATTGAAAAATACTTTGATACTTCTACATATCGTATGTATTATATTTTCATAATCTGGAGTGATTATTATTTGAACATTTTTAGGTTTCTTTTCTGTTATCCTCTTCTTTCTCTTTCAATAATTTCTCTACCAACTTATAGTTATCTTCAATCATAGAGCATTAAGTTCTGCTTCATGCTGACATCCCCAGAGGTCTCCATATAATCTCAAAATAAAACAAGTCATGTTTTGACTTTAAATAAGTAGGTTACAGAGGCAATTCTTAAGTCTTCCCATCTATATAATAGAAACACATTTATGCCAATGCTGTGCTCCAACATCCCTGCTTACACGTCATTACTCCTGATTACAAAGTACTTGGAACCATCAGTTCATTTGATGCTTATGGTTTCATTATATGCCTCCAAATAAGTTCTGTCTGGGTCAAACAAGTTTTTCTTTTAATTTTAGACAAGTACTAAAATTTAAATACATAGTAAGAAAAGAAAAAGAAACATTATAAACTTAAATACAAAATAAGAAAAGAAATAAACATGTAATATGCACAGCAGAACATAGGAGAGGGTTCAAAATACATATAGCAATAACTTATCACTTTAGGAAAGTCTATGTATTAAATACTACTAGTTAAGCTTAAAATTGTTATAATTGTTATCTTTTCTTTGCTTCCTTGTAGGTTTTCTTTTGTTCTCTGCTGTACACTTTTTACTTTGTTTTTTCTTCTTCTTTCCTCCTCCCCACCTACCGCCCGAAGGCCACAATTGAGCATGGATATATTTATACATAGGTATTGATATATACATGTATATATATACATATGTATGTATATATATGTACATATACATGCATACACACATACATATATAAACATATACTTTCCCTAAGAGATTCTACTCCTAATCTTGTTTTTAAGCTTGTGCATATCTCTTTTTTCCTATCTCACCTAACTTCTCTACTTTACTTCTACCTGCTACCTTGCCCTTCTATTTCTTAACCTACTCCGCTCCAGCAAGACCTCTCTTATCCTCCTATTCCTTTAAATCTAATCATTTTTCTATACTCTGCCTTTTAACCAATTCCCAAACCCTCCCTTCTAAAGACCCCTCCTTTATCCTCTCCCCCCTCTGTATCCCCTTAGAGTTTTATTTATTTTTAAATTTAAAAGACTTTTATACTCTTTTAGATGTATGTGCATTTTCCCCTCTTAAACCCATTCCTGATGAAAGTAGGTTTCCAGAACTAATATCTCCCTCTGCCATCTAATTCCTCTGTATTGGTTCTTCCTCTTGCACCTCATTTGTGTGAGATAGTTACTTTTTTTTCAGCTGTTCTTGAACAATTTTGCTTTTAAAAGTCATATCATACTCAGGTCTACCCCAATCTTTCTTATAAGCTACCTAATTACTAGTAACAATCTTAGATATAGGTTTTACATTTTCCATACGTAAAAAGTAAATATTATTTCCTTATTTAGTCCCTTGTAATTGGTCATTGGTATGTACCTTGTATTTCTCTTGGCTCTTGTATGTCAAATCTTCTATTGAATTCAGGGATGCATTTTTTTTTAACAGAATCCTGAAAGTCTGACAGTTGATCAAATGTCCTTTTTTCCATTAAAAATTATGTTTAGCTTTGCTGGGTATATTTTTGGCCAGAGCCCCAGTTCCTTTGCTCTTCCTTATAGAGTGTTCCAAGATGTGTGATCTTTTGGTATCACCAACACTAAGTCTTGTGTGATTCTAATTGTGGTATCATCATATAGAATTTTTTTTCCTTATTGCTCAAACAATATTTTGTCCTTGATCTGGGGGTTTAGGAATTTAATTATAATACTCCTTTGAGTTTTCCTTGAAGGATCTCTTTCAGGTGGGGATAAGTGGATTTTTTCTATTTCTATTTTACCTTCTTGTTCTAATGCTTCAGGAAAATTTCCTTTAATTATTTCTTATATTATCGTATCAAGATTCTTTATTTGTCAGAACTTTCAGGTAGTCGAATTATTCTTATGTTTTCTCTTCTTGATCTGTTCTTTAGATCCATTATTTTTCTTATTAGATATTATTTATTTTTTCATTCTTTATACTTTGTTTTTTTTTATTTCTTCATTTCTCATAACTTTGCTGGCTCCCCCTTGACCAATTCTGATTTTCAAGGAGTCATTTTCTTCGTTAAGATTCTGGATCTCATTTCTAACTGGTTGACCTTGTTTTTCTTACATTATTCTTATTATTCTTTTTAATTTTTCTCAATTTCTCTCATTTGCTTTGTTTTCTTTTGGAGGGGGGGAAGGTAGGGCATTTGGGGTTAAGTGACTTGCCCAAGTTCGCACAGCTAGTACGTGTCAAATGTCTGAGGTTGGATTTGAACTCAGGTCCTCCTACTCCAGGGCCAGTGTTCTATTCACTGCACCATCTAGCTGCATCCTCTCATTTGTTTTTAAAAGTCTTTTTTAGTTCTTCAGTGATTTTTTTTTGGGTAGGTGACCATTTGACATTACTCTTTGGGGGCAGAAGAGGGTTTCTTTGCTTCAGTATCTTCCTCTGAAGTTGAACCCAGTTCTTCTCTATTCCCATAGTAGCTCTCTATGGTTCTTGCTCCCTTGCCTGTGCATTTTTTGGTAATAATTTAGTTTTTATAATCACATCTAGTTCGGGGTATGGAAGGTGGTACCTCTGGTTTCTGATCCTCTTCAGTACTCCCCTCTGACCATGAATGCAAACCAAGACCTCCAGCTTCCTGCAAGTGCACACAGCCAGCAGTGTCCCTCCCCACTGCTTCTGCATTCACTTGGTGTGTGTTGGTTCCTTCTTGTCCCCACAGCTCTCTGCAGCACAGGTGGGTCTAGTGTTCTTGTCAGCACAGCTTCCCTAGATCTTCTCCAGTGCAGATGTCCAACACCCCTCACTGTCCAGGGGGCAAAAATTCCTGCAGTCAAGGCAGCCTCCCAACCCACCTAAGCCCTTGGCTTGTCACTTGTTTAAGCAGCTTGCAACTTGTTGTTAAAGGGGACTCTAGTCTGGAGGTGTTTACTCTTCACAGGGAGTAAATCTAGTCCTGAGATTTTTCTTCAGGTCTTCTCTGATTGTCCCAAGATGGACCCTCTTCTGCCCCTACTCTTATTTGTTTTCACAGCTCCATGTTTTCCCATAGGAGGTATTTTATCTCTTTTGTGGAGGAATATCTTGAGAGCTTGAAATTTTCCAACCTATGCCTCCATCTTCCTAGAATCCTATCCAGGAAATGCATTTTTCTTTACCCTCACCCCTGTCCCCACCCAATGGCATAATACATTTGAGTGATGTTGTGTTTTGTAGCCATAAATAGCCTTGAATTTGGGAAAGAGGAGAGTCTATGTACAGAGCCACAAAAGTTGAAAGGATCAAGTTCAGGTAAGGAACTAAACTAAGTTTTAGCTTTCCTTTGATGCTTATAGGAGGGCAATCATCTAGAGAGATTTCCATAGACTTATTGTTATATCAGGATTCCAGAGCCAGGAGTTTTTGAGGTTTTGAAATGTTATTCTTCTCTATACTTAAGGAAGATTACTTGGGAAAGCTGTATGATGGGTAGATTCATAGAAGAATGAGGCTATAAGAGGCAGGATGATGGTTAAGGGACTTTGGGAGATTTATTTACTTATTTTAGTTTTCAACATTCACTTTATAAGATTTTGAGTTCCATTTTTTTCTTCCTTCCTCCTTCTCCTCTCCCATCCTGAAGGCAGCAAGCAATATGACATAGGTTATACATGTACTATCATATTAAACATATTTCCACATTAGTCATGTTATCAAAGAAGAATCAGAACAAAAAGAAAAAAACACATGAGGAAGAAAAAAAGTGAAAATATTATGCTTCCATCTGCATTCAGACTCCATAGTTTTTTTTCTGACTGTGGATAACATTTTCTATCATGAGTCTTTTGGAATTTTTTTAAATCATTGTATTCCTGAGAAGATCTAGATCTATCAAAGTTGGTCATCTCACAATTTTGCTGTTACTGTATACAATGTTTTACCAGTTCTGTTCACTTAACTCAGCATCAGTTCCTGTAAGACATGCCAGGTTTTTCTGAAATCTACCTGCTCATCATTTCTTATAGCACAGTAGTATTCCATTATGTTTATTTACCACAACTTGTTCAGCTATTCCCCTCCTAATGGGCATCCTCTCAATTTCCAATTCTTTGCCACCACAAAAAGAGCTGCTATAAATATCTTTGAACATGCAGGTCCTTTCTCCTTTTTAAATTATCTCTTTGGGATACAGAAAAAGTAGTGGTATTGCTGGATGAAAATTCTATAGCCCTTTGGGCATAGTTTCAAATTGATCTCCAGAGTGGTTGGATGAGTTCCCAATTCCACCAACAATGCATTAATGTTCCACTTGAAGGTCCACTTGTAAAGGCAAAACTGTGGTCGCCCCTATACAAAGGTGGTGGCAAGTATGAGTGAAGGACTAGCCTTGCTCACCTGCCCAGTGACATTCTTCAGACTATCCTTGATTTATATAGAACTTTAAAGTTTACAGGCTATTATCTTTTTAGCCCTATGAGATAAATAGTGTAACTATCATTTCCTACATTTCGAACATGAGGAATGAGGCACAGAGAGGTGTCAGGTGACTTGTCCAGCTAGATGGCTAGTAAGTGAGTTTCACAGCTCTTCTAATTCTAAGACCAATGCTCTTTTCTTTATACTGTATTGCTTATCTTTAATGGCATCCTTGATGAAGAGAAAGAGATCAGCCTTATGGAGGAAGAAGTTTATTTTATTCTCTAAAATAGGAGGGTGGTTATCGATATGTTCCAAGGGACAGGAGAGGGAAGTTTGAGGAGTTCTCATTGGATGCCCCTGATCTCAGTGAAGTAAGAGACCAGATAGTCTTTGGTGAATATAGAGAACAGGGGCAAGTTGAGAGGCCAGAATTCATGGAGAGAGAAGAATCAGGTCTGCTTCTTATTAGCTCTGATACCATTTGAGTGTCATTTAACTTTCTGAGTGTCTATATCTTCAGTATCAAAAAAACTGAGAAGCTAATATATCATTATCCTTCCTGCTTCACATGGTTACAACGAGAATGATGTGAGATAATGGATATGAAGTGATTTGTAATCATAAAGGGATAAATACATAAGACCTAATAGTCTTCATATATTCTCCTGATAGTTCCAGTAAGAGGAAAACAGGAATATAAAATGCTTTGTAGCCATAACTCTCCATATTCTTTCAGTAAACCCATTAACAAGATGGAGAGCAGCAACCTCACCTCGGTAACTGAGTTCATCCTCCTGGGCCTCTCCAGTCGGCCTGAGCTCCAGGTCTACCTCTTCCTCATCTTCCTCATGGTCTACCTGATGATCTTGCTGGGGAACCTGCTCATTATGTTGTTGATATTGAGGGATTCCCGCCTCCACACACCTATGTACTTCTTCCTCACTAATTTATCCAGCATCGAAGTCTGTTTCACATCCTGTGTGTTTCCACAGATGCCGGCACACTTCTTGGCAGAGAGAAAGTCCATCTCCTACTCTTGCTGTGTCATACAGGTCTATGCATTCCAAACGTTTGGCATTGCAGAGTGCTATATCCTCTCAGTGATGGCCTATGACCGCTATGTTGCCATTCGAGACCCATTAAGGTATACAATCACAATGAACTGGGGGATTTGTGGGAGGCTGGCTGCTGGGTCATGGTTGGGTGGGTTTATGTTATCCACAGTGGATACAGTTGCCACATTTCAACTATTCTTCTGCCAGGATAATGTTATCAATCATTTCTTATGTGAAATGCCTGCCCTACTGCACCTCTCTTGTACTGACACAAGCCAGGCAGAGTTGGTCATGCA
>NW_027185814.1:0-11807 GCF_028583685.1 Petaurus breviceps papuanus | reverse complement strand
TCTGGTCGTCACTGGCGTACCCCGCATCCGGACTGCTCATGGCTCTCTTGCCCAGACCTCGCGCCCTGCACCCCGCCCCGCCCCCACACCCTCAGCCAGAATCCGACGGTTCCTCCAGTGGCTGGTAGAAGGTGGGCGGAGAGCGCGATGGCCCGCGGGAATCTAAGGCTACCCTGACTCCCAGAACTCAAACAAAACCACTCCAACAAGAAGCGCCCCAAACTGACACAGGCCTATTGGGAGCGCTCTTCTTGAAGCCGCACCTCTTTCCACACCCGCGCGACCAATGGGGCTTCGGGGGCGGGGTGACTGACTCCCAAGAGGTGTCAGCCGCCGGGTCCTGGCCTGCAGGACCTATGTCTGCTGCTACTCAGGTTTTATCTTGAACAGGTGAGAGCAGGAGAAAACTGGGAGTCCGAGAACTGGACCTCCCAGGACCTGATTGCTCTCTGGACAATTAGGACTCGTTGCTCTTCTGGTCACCCCCTGATGCATACCTGGTTCTCCATTGACCTAAAATAGAGGTGCGCGATTTGGAGAAGCATGGATTTTTTTTTTTCAATACTCGGATAAATACGTTGAATATAATTGTTTTTCTTGGCAGAAATGTGTATTTTATTTTATGTGTCTAAAAACATTCTTCTGAAAAAGGGTCCATAATTTTCACCAGACTGCCAAGAGTCCATGACACAAAATGACCACCCCACTAGGAGGCCCATATCGTGGTAGGGGGAATGTTCTGCCTGAAATTTCCCCAAGTCACCTAAATCTTGGAGATATGGCGGTTTGAGCCCTGAAACCAGTTAAGGAAGGACTATAATCGGTCCCTTTCTCAAAAAAGCTAGGGTTTTATTAATCCCAAGAAGATGGGTGGTGCCATGGACAGAGTGCTGGATCTAGAATAAAGAAGACCTGAGTTCAAATCAAGCCTCAAATACTTAGCACTCAAACACTGGCCAAGTCTATCCCGGCTTCCTTGTCTGTAAAGTAGGGATAATAAAATTTATTTCTTGGGGGTTTTGTGAGATAATATGTGTAAAGTGGTTTTTGTACTTCCAGGTGGTACGTAAATGCAAGTGTTAAAAAAAAAACCCAACAACAAATTAGGTGTTTATTTCAAAATTCTGAAAGTCACTAAATAATGTTCCTCACAACATTACTTTACCAAGTTAAATAAATAGATGATAGATATATGAAAAGCTTAGGAATTATGACAAGGACTGTGAGATGAATGTAAAATTGACCATATGTAAAACTTAATAGGGATCTTAAAACTGTAAGTTTATGCAAAACACTGCTCTCTCTTATTTTCTCATTTCTCGTCTAGGTTCTAATGGTGCCCCACTATCTTCCTTCCTCAAGGAATTTAGAAAGAAAGCTCCAACGGTCCGGGATTTCCCAGTAGCATGTGCAGTATGCTGTGTTATTACAGACTTTCCACAAGGCTCTCTATTCTGCTTAGAACTGGGTACTGATTTCTTTTGGCTTATACCCTACCAATTCTAGGCTGCTGCAACCACTCTTGTAAACTCGGCCCCGCCCCGCTCCCCACCCCGGTCTTTCAATCTATCTATCATTATTACTACTAGTTCCAAAGTGTAGTGAAAAGAGTAGAAACTGAAGTCAAGAAGTTGGATTCGAATCCTGGTTCTACGACTTACTTGCTTTATCAGTTCCACGTTGGACAAGTACCTCTCTAGTCATTTGTTTCCTCATCTGTAAAATGCGGGTGTTAATCTAGACTATTATAAAGTTCCCATTTCTAAATCTAGGATAGCTGGGAAAGCTGTATAAACGCACTGTTTAATCGAAGATGTAAGGTTTATCACTCCTACATTTATTTCACAGAGCTCTCTTCCTGATTACCTTAGTAACATTAACGCATTTAATGGGAACAAATGAAAAAGAAACACCGCACGTTCAATGCGAAGGTATTTGTAGAACCCATATTTGATTGCATGCCGCCTTGGGGGTAGGGGGGGAAGGAAAGGAGTGGGGAGAAGATCTGAAACTCAAGAGATTGTGGAACTGAATGTTGTAAACTAAAAGTAAATAAATACATTTAGAAAAAGAAACACCTCACTGAGATCTTTCACTTTGTGATAGTTATTATAGTCACTCAGCCTTTCTTATTTGCGAATCCTGTCGTTTAACCCAGGGCTACCAGGACCCGGCTAACTGTGTGAAGAAGGACTGACTATCTTACAGTGAGTTCGTCGCTTCACTTTACCCTGGCTCTGTTACTTCTCCCTGGACTTTGCTCTGAGGGAATAAGAAAGGAATAAAGTCCCTAAGTTTGTCCAGAGCCGAGAGCAATCAGAGAACAATTGTGTCCCTCAACTTTGGTGGTCTTGAGCTTTTTTACAGATTTTATTTCATTTTTCTTCGTGCAGGACCCCCGCTCATCTCTCTCGTTTGTGTGAACTGTGACTTTTAAGCCCTGGAAATCGTTGGGGTGGGGGGCAGGGTAAACAGATCGGCTGAACGGAACCTGAAAGCCAAAGAACTGCTACAGAACCCCACTACTTCTACTCCTTCTCCCTTCCCCAATTACTCAGTCCCTTATTTTTTATGCGTCGAATCAGTTCGGTAGTGAGGAATGCCTTTCACCTCAGATCCCCACTCCAATCCCTTCAAAAGATTCTGCAAATGCATTGTCCTTCCCTTCCCCCACTTCATCGCAGCTAATCTCGTTTTAGCTTTTCCCCAACATGCAGATTCACTATAATCAATGAAAGAAGTCTATCAGCAAGATAGAAAAGGTCGGGGAAAGGGATATTCTTTCTTCAACATATCAAGAAAGACTCTACCCCCAGTTGTTCTTGGGCTGTTCAAGGTTGTTCTGTCTGTCCTCCTAAAAAGCAGCATTCCTTTTCCTCTAGTCTAGCCCTGGGAAGAAAATACTTATCCCCGGTGGATGGATGTTTTAAAGCTTCATACTCATTCTCAGAATTTCCTTGAACTTTCAGTAGCTGGACTTCTTTTCCGTGATCCCTCCATCCTCCCTTTCATCGTTTGTCATTCTCTGTTTATTAGAATAATTCAGTCAGATTCAGTTTATTTTACTGAGAAATTTTAGGGGAGCTGTGATACAGGGCCTGAGAGTCTGGGAAGTGGTGACAGAGACAGGAAGAAAGTCTGAGCAGGAAAAGAGTATTGGCAGGGGTGGTGTTTCTATCATGATTGCTCCGATTTAACTGGCCCTCATCAAAAGCACATTTTAAAGGGGGGAGGACACAATACAAAGCATTTCTGCTGTCCTTGGCACAAAAATAAGGTAACCTGCCGTGACAGGTCCAGAGAGGCTGAGTTGTCCAATGTTTCATGTTGTAAAAAGACTGGAGGCAGTCATACTAGAAATATTATTCTCATATTTGATGGAGTTGACAAACAGTTTTGTGATAAGTTGTTACTATCGTTCTTTCATGTTTAATGAAACATGAAAGGCAAACCATTGTACAGATAGATGAATGTCAGCTTTTTGGTAATTGAATAAAAGTGCTGGAATGTAAGGTCATCTTCTTTAGGTTATTGTTGTTGCTTTATAGTCTTGAGCTGAGCCTTGAAGAATAGGAAGGGTTTCCAGAGGGGGTGATTACTCTCCTCCCTTGCCAGGCAGAAAGGCCAACAAGAACAGAAATTGAAAACTATGGAAGAACAGGACTGGTCTGAGAAGGAATGTCTACATGCATACCTGACAATGTCCCTGTCTCTGTCATCTCTTTCATCTGTTTTTTCCTCCTCCCTCTGTATGCTCCCTCTCCTCTTCCTTAACTCTTCCCCCTTTTCTTCCTTTTCTTCTTTCTCACTTTTCTCCTTTCCTCCCCCTCCCCCCCAACAATAGTAACAGACAACTGGATTAGTTGTAACAACAAGGTTACACAGGCAACTGGATCTGAGTCTTTTGAATCAGATAAGATAACATGTAAAGCACTTTGTCAATTTAAACCACTAAGTGTTTGGTTAATATCATTCAACCCTGTCCTTTAAACATCTGAGTATAAACTGCAGTCTCTGGATTCATTCAGTTTCTAGATGGAAGGGACCCCAGAGACCATCTAGTGATTATAGTCCAATCATCTCATTCTACAAATGAGGAATCTGAGACCCAGAGGTAAATGACTTGTCCAAAGTCACACAGGTAAGGGGTTGCTAGGTGGCACAGTGAATAGAATACCGGCCCTAGAGTCAGGAGGACATGGGTTCAAACCCAGCCTCAGACACTTAACACAAAACTAGCCATGTGACCTTGGGCAAATCACTTAACCCCAATTGCCCTACCTTCCCCCCTCCAAAAAGCAAAACAAACAAAACAAAACAAAAACGAACAAAGAATATATCAAAGTCTCACATGTGGTATGCTGCCACAATCCTTTATCTCTAACCCTACCATTCTTTCCATTGTACACATTCCCTCCCACAACATCAGGGAAAAGGAAGCACACCAATCAAATCCTAGTCCCAGAGAGGGAGCTCACCTCCATTAACCCCAAAGATTGTCCCTTAATTGTCAAAGAATGAGTTTTAAAGAGAAAGATGACAGGCATATGTTTCTGGAAACCTCAGGAAAAGACAAAGATACTAATAGCATCCTCACACTGGTTACTCCCAACCTACTCCCTTGTTTTGAGGTTTGACTTCGAGAAAATGAGGATTGGTTGGCCAAGGCTTTGGTTACCAGAGAAAAGGAGAATGTGGTTAGTACAAATAAGGGTGGAAATCTTTGTAAACTGCACAGGAATAGAAAGATGTTGGGATGTTTTCCTGGATTTTCAAAGTGCAAAGGATATGAGGGAAGGGAGTGATTAGTGAGGAACTCAGCGATAAACTAGAATGACCACTGTGGGGCAGAAGTTCTTTAATTCAGAGGGGAAAAAAATCTTTGACACAGCAAAAGTCAAGAAAAGATCATCACTAGGCTTTGACTCTTCATGAAGTTCAGCATGAAATCCTCAAGTATTGAGTAGAAGAGAGAGTATAGGAGAAAAGAAAATCAAGGAGAGAGACTAACAGAGAGGGGGGGGAGAGGCAGTGCATTTCTAATAGAAACCTGAAGTGATGTGGGGAGAGGAGAAAAAGGGAACTGACTATCAAGAGATTTCAAAGAAATTTGAAATTCAGGATTCCAGGTAAAATAATCAAGGTAACCTTTTTTAAACCTCAAAATGCTATTAAAATATAAAAATAAGAAGAGTGCAAATTAAACACTTAATTTCAAGATGCAGAATTTTCATTTTTGTTTTTGTCAGTTTGTTCAGATGATATATTGGAATTCTATTTTTTAAAAATCTGGTGGGAACAAGATAATTTTTTCCAAATTTCTCACTCTACAGAAGAGGAAACAGACCAATAGAGACATAATGATTTTCCCCAAGGTCATACAACTTCTGAAATGAGGACAAAATTTAGACTTTTCCAATCTTTACTTCTATGAAAAATAATTATGCACTTTTACTGGCCACACAGTAGTCACTAAGAAATCTTACTTTAAGAATACTCTTGGGAGGGGAAGGAGGAAGAGAATATGGAACTCAACATTTTAAAAAAAGTGAATGTTAAATTTTTTTGTTTACATGTAATTGAGAAAAAAGTAAAAATTAAATGTAAAAAAATACAGTATTTGCTAAAGCTGAGTAGTAGTTATGGGTAGTTTAAACACATGTATATATACTATATATAAAAACACATACATATAACATGGGATTTGTTAAGGGGTGGGGAAGTAGCTCATGAGAAAGTGGGACTTTTAAGATAAGTTGCATTTACATAATGTTTTAGTATATCTAAGGGCTTCCACATTCACTATCTTATTTGACTCTTTCACAACCCAAGTTAGGTAGTAAAAGTATTATTACTCCCTTTGCACTTAAGAAAACTGAGTCAGGAAACTTTCTCAAGGTCACAGAACTAGCTAAGTGACTGAGTCTGAGCTCAAATCTAGGTCTCCTGATTCCAAAAACAGAGTTCCATTCACTCCATTGATCCCATAGAGTTCATCTAAACACCCTAGTGAAGTAAGTGGTGCAGTCATTACCATTTTTATGAAACTAAATTGAGAACAGTGTGCCCCAAGCTCCATCCAAGTTGGAACTCAGCAGCAGCAGACTTATTTTAACCAGAGGAAATTCAAGAGTTTGATCAACCCTTTTTCTCTTTGGAACTCTTTATTACTCCTGCTTTAAGTAAGGGCAATTGTACCAAGGAGAAATGTTGCCTATTTTGTTCAATAATCTGGACTCCAGAAGTAATGACTGAAAGCATTTTTTCCATCAATTCAAAATAATTTTTGTTAAAATTAATTTACTTAGAAAGCACCTCCCCCTTCTTTTAACAGGTTGAGAAGGGGTGACTTGTTCTATGTGTTGATTGGTTTTCTTAAAAAATAATTTTCCTCTTTCCCTCTTCCCCTGTTTTTTTGCATTTATGTGCTAGGCAATGGTTGGGAGGAAGTGGAATAAAGAACATAGTTTAAAATGTGGGTACTACAGGAGTAAGATATAGGAATTTTTTAAAATGCAGTTCCATGGATGCTAAAATTACTCTCCAAATCACTGCTGAGAATAAAAAATTTTTAATTTGAATCAAACATGGAATTTAGAGCTTATCAATTTAGCATTTTGATTAGCTAAACCCAATTCCCCTGAAATATTATGTCTGTTTCTGTCACTGCCACTGATTTCATCAACCCTTTTTACTTCTAGCTCTCTTCCTTGAAATCAATCTCTTGTTTCAATGGAAAATTAGTCCTTTTTGTTCACAACTTCACCTCAGTGATGGAATCTTAAGTTTGGATTATTGTTATAGAGGACTTCAAGATTCAAATAAAAATTAAATGTTATTCTTTTGGTTCTAGTAACAATGCATTCACTACCTTTTTACATTTTTACTTTATTTGTCCCCTCCCAGTTTTTGCTAATGACACTTCTCCTTGAACCTCTCCTACACATCCTTAAAATTTTTAGTGAGGACATTTCTCCTGATGGAAAATAGCATTTTTTAAAATTAAGATTAGGTTAAATGACTCTGGAACAAACAAATTCAAAAGAAGTCAATTCAATAAGCATTTATTAAGCACCTGCTACATCCTAGGTGTTGGGGATATAAAGAAAGGCTAAAATGTAAACATTCCTGCTCTGAAGGAGCTCACAGTCTGACAGAGTAGATACAACATGCAAACAATTATATACAAAAAAAATACATATGCACAGGACAAATCGGAAAGAATCAACAGAAGGAAGGCATTAGCACTAAGGGAGATCTGAAAAGTCTTCTTATAGAAGGTGGGGTTTTAGCAGGGATTTATTTTAAAGTCAGGGAAGGCAAGAGATGGAAATGAGGAAGAAAATTATAGGCATGGAAGAGAACCAGTAAAAATGCCTGAAGAAAGGAATGAAAATGTCCAGTGTACAGAAGAGCAAGGAAGCTAGTGTCACTGAATCACAGAGCATATGGAAGGAAGGAAGCCTGGAAAGATAGGAAGGGTAAGTTAGAAAGAGCTTTAGAAGATGAACAGAATTTTATATTCTATTCTGGGTGTAATAGGGAGTCATTGGAGCTGACTGAATAGAGAGAGAAGTGACTGGTCAGACTTTTACTTTAGGAAGATTACTTTGAAAATAGGGTGGAATGGAGTGAGGGGAGACTTTGAGTCAGGGAAACCAAGCAACAGGCTATTGCAAAGATCCAGGTATGAGGCAATAGGGGCCCACACCAGCGTGATCACAGTATCTGAGAGAAAGGGAGCATATTCAAGAGATGCTATCAAAGGACTTGGCAATAGATTGGATATGGAGAGGTGAGAGAGTGAGGAACTAGGTGTGAACTTGGGTGACTGGGAGTATGGTAGTGCTAGTTATAGTATCAGGGAAGTCTGGAAGGGGAAAGAAAATGAGTTCAGTTTTGAACATGTTGTGTTTAAAATATCTACGGGTGATTCAAATCAATTTAATCAAGAACCATTTATTCAATTCAGATATAGAGATGTTACTGAAAAAGTAGCATACAAAGAGTAATTTCAGCTTTTGGATGGTATATGAAATCCTTTAATGATCTCACACAATCACAGAAGGTATGTTTAACATTTAATTTTGCATTAACTTATAATTATAACTCAGTATTTTTCATCTCTATTGGTATCTAACAATCCCCACCCAGTCTTCAGAATTTGGAAACTGTTCTTTCCTCTGTAAAGGAGGTCTCTATTCCAACTGCATTTAAAACAAAACAAAATGCAATAATATAACTATGTTTTGTATTGGCAGCTCTATAGCTTCCCTTACATTCAAAATGATGTAAGGCTAAATAAATACTGTCTCCTGACTATGTAAGCATTGAAAAAAAAATGTGTGAACTCAGGCTACATGGAGGATTGGGGAAGTGAGTTGGGGAGGAATGACTTCTCCCTTTGCTTCTTATATGCCTCTTTGACATTAGGAATCAAGCTTTTAAATTTGTTTTCTCTAGAAGAGGGGCATGATCTTCACAAGCATGCCTTTACAATTTTAGAAAAGGTAATGAGGTTCCCTATGAAAGAGGTTCTTAACAGTTTTAGGTTTTGTTGTTGTTGTTTGGTTTTTTGTTTTTATTTTTATTTTTTTGCCATAGATCCATTTGACAGTTTGGTGAGACCTATGGATCCCTTCTCAGGATATTTTTTAATGCTAAAAAAAAAAAACCAAATACATCAGATTATAGAGAAAACCAATTATATTGAAATATATCAAAATATTTAAAAATCAATTCATAGAACCCAGAGTGAGAATCCCTGAGAATGTCATTTAAGCCTAGTAAAAACTTTTAAAAGATTTCCTATCATGCTAACTCTTCTGAATGTCTACAGGTGGCTGTACACACAAGAAATTTGTAGCAACTAGAAAACCATATGAAAAATAATTTTAATGTCTAAAATATCAACCATTTAAAAGAATCTTTTAATTGCTTATGTGATCAAATGAGATTATTTCTAAAAAGCACTTAGCCCAGTGCCTGACACATGGTAGGAGGTATATAAAAACTTATTCCCTTCTTTTTCTCCCTTCCCCTTCCTAAGGCACATTTCCCAACCCCTTCCCCTAAGAAAAAAGGGGGTAGGGGGAAGAATGTCTTTTCTTTCTTTTTTTTTTTTTTTTAAAGCAATTGGGGTTAAGTAACTTGCTCAAGGTTACACGGCCAGTTATTATTTCTGGGTGTGGTGCTGAGTATCCGAGCCCAGATTTGATCCAGGTCATCCCAACACTGGAGCCTGTGCTCTTACTCGATGAGCCACCTGGCCGCCCCTAAGCAATTGGGGTTAAGTAACTTGCTCAAGGTTACATGGCCAGGTGTTTCTGGGTGGGTGCTAAGTGTCTGAGCCCGGGATTCAATCTCCAGGTCTTCTCAACACTGGAGCCGGTGCTCCTACTTGCTGTGCTACCTGGCCGCCCCTAGAATGTCTTTTCTTTAATGTGATTCTCTCTAATCTCTGTCTGAAGGAGTAGAGCCGGAGGCAGGGTATACTTAGTGCAGTGTATACTGACCTTTTTGCTTAAAACTAAACCTCAACTACTATTCACCATAGTACATTTTCTCTTTAGCTTCAGCCCTTTTCATACTCTTCCCTTTCCAATTTTACCTGCCTCCCCTCCAGCATAGGGATAGCTTAGTATGGACTGGTATGCTGGGCAAAAGAAGTATGATTTCTAATATTTCATGTGAAAGGCCAAATTCACCAATGTACTGCCACCCAATATATGGCCACGTGAACCATCAAGAGAAAGAGCAACTATCATATAGAATGAGACTAAGAGAAGTAACTAAAGCATAAAATATGCCTCTAGTTCATCTTTTTTCTTACAAACCCAGCCTTCCCCCTTCATTATTTTCTGTTCCCTCTGTTCTACCCTTTCCCAACATTCAAATCAAATTTGAGATGTTTCCAATGATATAGAAACACCAAGAACACAGAGTGGTAGAATTCAGGAGTCAGTTTTGCAACACCCTTCCCCCCAAAAATGACTTCCTTTTTCCAATCCCAGATCACCCTTCTCCTTAGGTTATTTGTTCCTGTCTTAATAGAACATGGATCCTTAGTTCAACACCAATACTGTGCCTCCCATGTTTTCTGTTGTTGCCATTTCAAGAAATAAGACAGAATGTTAAAATGCTAAACGAAATCTTATAGATCAATACATTAAAAAATGCTTGGATTAAAAAGTTCAAGTTATTATGATGTATTTTTTTTCAAATAGGAAACTAGGAACATTAAAGAATGCTTGGTCAATACTAATTAGGATTAATAAAAACTTTCTAGTAATAAAAAAGTTATGGCTTAGTCAAATGTACTTGGTTCCCAAAAACAGCAGGAAGACAGTATTTTCAAACACTAGGAGAACATAGAATGCTTGGATTTTCACTCTGGTGAACAAACACAAAACTGTCAACTGTAAAAAGTCTTAACTCAGGTCCTCATACATAGTTAGAGGCTAAGTAAATGCCTGTTAACTTATTGATAATGTCATCGTTAATTTCAATATAAAAAGTCACTTTAAATGCATTAAAATTTAATCTGTAACACTCAGAATATAAATGAGTTCACTAAGGATGAAATCTACCTTCCTCACCTTTAAAAAATATTTTGGGACTCAAGGTGGAGACAAACTGAATACTGCCTATGCTTATTATCCCAGAGCCAGTGTTATTCAATATGGAAAGTGTCTCTCCACAAAAGGAGCAGACCATGAGATGAATTTTTCAGTCATGGCATCTCAAACTGACATGGAAGAAATTACAATCTGATTTGATGATATACTCCAGATTTTACAGATCCTTATTGAAGTCAGCATATTAGTATACATATATACTCATTCTTCATAAATGTTACTTCAACAACACAACATTCCTCCATTCTATTTAAATTAGTAATATGATTAATAAATTTCTGGGAACCCAAACACTGGAAAAGTTCAAATTTTATTAAGTAGTCATGTAAAAAACTGCCCCCCTCCCTCCCTCCCCAATTTACTAAACAACATGAACTTTCATAGTATGGTTGGTATTCTGGGCCACATTACACAGAAAAGGTAAAGTCCAATTAACAAATGGCAATTTTGACAATAACAATTGGGGGAAGACTGAGAGCAAATCCGTGATATAATGAACCCCAAAACCCCACATCCTCTTTAGGAAATTGCTAAGATTAGAGTCAAATAAATTACCATAAATTAGGTGCCAAGACAACTCTCAATTTAAAAAACACACAGAAACAAGGGGGGTAGGGGGTGGGAAAGGATTTCCTTAGCTCCTGCAGGAAGTGTGTAACACTGTTTATGCTGCTGGCCCACAGGCTGGAGGAGAGGGGTAGATGTGTCACCCATCTGGATAGCTGCAGTAATATACTGCTGAACTGGCATCAGACACGACAGAGGAAATGGCCTCATGACTGTCAGGTAGAGGGAGGCCAGATTCATGTCCCTGGTAATTTAGCCCCAACTCGGGTTTGCATACAAAATGCAGATATTGTTCAAATTCTGTGCGGTCCACATCTGCAAGGAGCTCAGCAGGCTGGCTGGTGTCCAGGCCTTCCCTGCAGGACAGGGCCTCTGGAGGAGGAGAGGGCTGACTAGATCCTGGCTGATGCTGCATCTGGAAACCTCGGACATTGCCCCCAGCCTGGGGGGAGCCCATGGGACCATAGTACATATGCAGAGGGTTGGAGGGGCCCATCAGACCCTGCAACGAGTGGCTCAAGGGTTCCTGCATGTGTCTGTGGTGCACAGGACCTGAGTGAGAGTCAGGATGCACAGAGTACTCAGAGGCTACAGGATAGCTGT
>NW_027185813.1:0-14842 GCF_028583685.1 Petaurus breviceps papuanus | reverse complement strand
GAGAGAGAGAGAGAGAGAGAGAGAGAGAGAGAGAGAGAGAGAGAGAGGTATTCTTCTAACCCTGGGATAATGATTTAGAGAGAAAGAGAAGTTATATACCTTGTTCTTATGGTTCTACTCATATGACTATATACAAATCCACAATTTTCTCATGTTTCTCTTGATTTGCCATATTCCGATTTTTTTAAAGCAATTGGGGTTAAGTAACTTGCCCAAGGTTACACTACCAGTATTTTTTGTGTGGGTGTTAAGTATCTGAGGCTGGAACCAATCCCAGGTCTTCCCGACTCTGGGGCTGGCACTCTTACTCACTATGTCATCTAGACGCCCCAATATTCTGATTTCTTACAGTGCAATAGTATTCTATTTCATTCATCTACCACAATATTTTCAACCATTGTATAGTTAATGGACATCCACCTAATTTCCAATTATTAAAAGATTTTTTTGTATTTTGTATTTTACAAATATTTTTGTAAATACAGCTTCTTTCCCTCTGACATTTTTGAACTAGTAGTATCACTGGTTCAAACAATTTATGTATTATTGGTTATACTCTCCTACTCAATAAAATCATTTCATGAGTTTGCCATGATAAAGCTATAATATTATGGGAATATTCTTTGTTTTCTCCCATATCAGAAGTATTACACTAGAAGACATGGACTATGTGTCAGTTTTCATGGACTCTTCCCACATCAATGGCTCATCTTTTTTTTTAGTGTGTTTTTAGATTAAATCCTTTTCTGTTCTTCTTAGTAGTTGCTTATGTGTTTCATTTAATTGTCTGTTCTTACATAAAATATGTCTCTCTATTACTTTATGACTGATTCACATCTTTAATTTTACATAAAAGTTATTATCCCATGACTCACTTCTATGTAACAAAACAGGTAAAGTATTTTTCTTATTAAGCAGATATATATTTTTCCTCTGTCACAAGTGTGTTTTTATTTTTTATCATTAAAGAAGCTTCATGATTTCAGGAAGGTAATCATACCTGCCACACTTTCTAGTTAAACATTGACCCTAACACTTTGTGTTTCATTCTGACAGGATTTATATACCATCAGGATCATTTTTGTGGCTTGTATGTCTAAATAAATATCATAATTACCATATCTCCTCCAAAATGTTCTGTATTGATCCAAGGCTTGATGGTACCAGCACAATATCATCCACAAACTGGGGAATGTAAAGATGTATGTAACAATTATGAGTATGTAACTACTCATAATTGTACTTTAACACAACCTCTGTTTTGGATTTTCTATATAACAGTAATAAGACACCTTTGGAAAGCTTTCAACAAGCTGTTTTATTCCTCATCTAATATTAAAGATCACATATATAACCAATCATCTTATCTCTGCTATTTTATTTTTCAGATAGTTACACAATTTTAATGTCTTGATGGGAATTACTGGTTTAAAGAGATCCTTTAAGGTAGCATTTTATTCTACTGAATCAAGTGCTTTTTTTGATAATCAACAAACAAAAAACATGGTATTGGTTTTATTCTTTGTCTAAAGACACCAAAAACATTTTTATAATCTTATTTTAGTGCATGTGCAAAACAATTACAATAGAACCAACACGAAAATAAATATAATTTAAATAATAATATCTATTGCAGAAGAAGAAGCTGATAAACTCCACAAAAAATATCAATGTGACCATTCGAATTAATTCAGCACATTCTTTGATATTTGATAACTTCAATGGAATGTATGAATAAATGTAAAACATATGGGAAGGTGCAGATTAGATGTAAAGAATGAGATAGGTCAAAGACTTGAATGCTATACAGAAATTTCATATGTACTTATGATGAATAAGTTCTTTGAGAGAATGATTAGCTATAACATGAACCAAATTACATAATAAAAACATGGAATTGATTGCATTTCAATAAACAGAAAATTACTACTCTTGATACTCTCGCATGAATACTGAATCTCTTACCTGTGTGCAGTTTAAACTACTTCTTTACTTAGCTTGAAAAAAAAAATGGGGTGGAGGTAGTAATTAGAGAGAGAAACAGAGACACAGAGAACACGCAAATTTAAATATTATCCATGATGAAAAATAAGAAATGAATCTCATTTGAATAAAGGATATATATAGGATAAGAACCTCTTATGTTAAAAACTTGCTTGGTCAACACATTCTTTATTTGGCTGCCAAATAAAGAAATATGGAAGTCATGTGCTATATCAATATTTTGGAAATTAATGGAGAAGAATAGAAGTTTATGCGATGTATCATCTCACAAAAATGAGATTTACAGTGGGATCAAACCAACATAAAGAAAGTTTAATGAGAGGAAAAAAATCTATGTCCTAAGCTCTTCTAAGGATGAGAAATGGGGGGGAGGGAGAAATATTAAAAATATCTAGAAAGTTTGCTTTTTTTTTCCTTAATAAGCCTTAAAAATAAAAGATTGTAGAGCTGCTATCCTGAGACTTTTTTTCTAAAGTCACAGTCCTGATTCTACTTGTACTGTAAAGGGATAAGTAATTAATAAATGCAAAGTATCTTCGTATGGCTGAGTTTCTATAACACATTTCACAACTACATTTCTTTCTCATGTCTCTTTTTCCTTATTTATAGAAAAATAATATGTTCAGATATTATCAAATCAATGTTAACTGTAGCTGTCTCTCTTTTATTATTTCAAATTGTTATCTTATCAGAACTCATAAGGACTCATATATTGACTATTATTAATGAAAAGGGTTAAAGGAACTGGGATAGGGTGTTCAACCTTTGAAGTAGAGCATGAAAAAAAATTGACAGTTGTCTTCAAATATAAAAAGGTCTATAATGGGATTATGTTGGCTCTATTTCATGCTAAAAGGTAGGATTAAGTCTAATCAATGGAATCTAAGATTTGGGCTTAATGTGAGGAAAAATGTTAATAATGAAAACTATTCAAAAACATAATGGATTGAGTAAGTAAGTAATGGGAATAATTCCCCTCTCAAAGGAAAGCTTCACATGCACAACTTTCAGGTCATAGACTTAGAGATGAAAGAGACTTAAAAAATCATTTAAAACTAATTCTCTCATTTTATAGTAATGGAAATTGAGGTTCATTTTTTTTAATAGGAGACTATATGTCATTGTTAGTATACGTAACATCTGTCTCCTTCCAATTCAGAGATTCTGCAATTCTTTCCTTTTGTTTTCTCCATTTAGTACTTTGTTACCTGAAGTGTTATTAATGATTATTGACTTTAGTTATATGATTATCAGAGTAATCAAAATTTAAGGTTGGATTGGTAATTGTCATGGTAAGTTAAGCAAGATTGATTATTTAAAACAAGGAGACAATCATTGTGTAGGAGAAAAAATGCTGCTCCTGAGCTCTGAAGACCTTGATGCACATTCTAGTGATGCTGCTTACTAATTGTATCATTTACTGTCCCTTATGCAAGCTGTGAGAAATTTCTCCCAGCTCAAGTTGCCTTATTCTTCATCATCACACTCGTACTATCTGCCTAGCAAGGTAGTTGAAAGGATAAAAATAGATATGTTCTTGAAAAAAAAATTTGTAAAGTAACTATAAAGAGTGACAAAAATGACTATTACATCCAGAACACAAATACTGTTTTAGTTAGGGGCAACTTGAGCTAATCAGAGTTTAGCAAAATCTCTCACACATAGTAAATTCTTAATGAATGGCTAATGATTGAGAACTATAAGTATATATGTTGATGTGCACATACATACTCATATGGAATGTTATTTTTTTTACATTCCTATGATTTTCTTGGCAAAAGAAACCACAAGTGAAGAAATTGGTCACAATATATTAGCAATTTTTTTTTCTATATTTTGAAGTGTTAGTATCTAAGATACTGAATAGTTAAATGACTTGTACTTCATTAAATATTCAGTGTGGATCAGATATGAGCCTTGAATCCAAGTCTTTGTGAATATATGACTGGCTCTCTATCCATTATTCTACCTTCCCCCTATAAATATAGGCTATTACTATTAGTATTTTAATTCTTTCCTATCCTACTATCATATGTGAATGTCAGCTGCATCCAGAGGATCAGCCTTATGATAATATGTATATAAGCAGATTTCCTTAGATAGTAGAAAATGCTTTTTCTCAAAAATGCAGAAGATTGGAATCATTAACAGTTCTTTCTTTAGTGTCCAACAACATCATCTGTACTTTCCAAGTTGGTTTGAATTAGATGAAAAAATTTTCAGGAGTTTCCCAACAACCAACAAGTGGCATAACAAGTACAGAGGTGCTTAGAGGAGGTGAAATAGCTTTTAATGGTGCAGATTGTAGACTAAGATTGAGTGAGTGAGAAGATTAAGATTTTGTCCCTATCCTATTTGCTGAGGAGAAGAAATTCAAATCCCTTCCACCACCCAACCCTTAATCTCCCAAACCATTGGCTATCTTCCCTCTAAATTTTATTAAGGAGGGAATGTTGGTGATGGCAAGGTCACATTTGAAAAAGGTGAAAGATCATCCAGCATGACCCTTTTCTTGTACACTTTAATATAATCCTATTATTTTAATTATAATGGAAACTTCTGGTATTCTATACTCAGACTAATGTCTTCATTAACAAACAAGTACTACATGTGATGATCTGGACTATATAGACCAATTAAATTCTTTTGTCTGGGGATGTTAATAAGTAAATAATTTTATGCAGAATGTTATTCTAATAAGTAATAGTATTAAAACAATTTTAAATATGCTTAATTTGCACTAATATCAAAACTTTCTTGGAGACAAGATGCAATGTGTACCTGAGAAGGTCAAAAGCAAAGGTTTGTCCTAAATTGAAAAATCACAATTTTTCCAGCTTGGTAGCTGTTCTTTTCTTAGTTTCTTTGAAAAAAAAAGGAAAGAGAGTATTGTAGTACAACATGAATACTGAAATCATGAGACAAGTAGGGTTTATTGAAAATGCAAATTTTTATACAAAATTAATGACAGAAGCATATCTCACAACTCTCTTCATCAGCTTACATAGTTTAAACAGCTGACATGCCCTTCTCTAAATTCATTCAGTCATTTTAATTTGGCATAATGCTCAATTTTCTTTTGTTCAGTAGCCAAAAAGAGACTTTTTGACAAAATACAAGCTCTAGACCTCCAAAAAATGGTTAAGTACAAAAATCCTCTCTAGTATCAATATCAGTAAGGATGATGGTTAAAGATGAATATTTCATATGAGAGCTCAAGGAATAATGTTTCTCAAATAGAAACATACAATGAACAATCAGGTATATATTTTCTTTTCTTCAAATGAGAATATTTTCATGGATGCATGAAATGTGTCTATGCTATTTAAAATATATGTGTATTATATACATATGTATACATAAACATTTATATTTATATATGTGTATGTATGTATATAGATTTTTTTTTCCATTGAATTCATTCAGCTTAATTATTTCAAAGTAGAGGAAATTGTTCAGCTCACTGTGAACTTCTGCTCAACACATTTTTTAAATATACACATAATTAAATATACAGATGCATATATCTACATATCTATATATAGATATGCACACATATACCTGTATATATGTCTCTGTGTATGTATATATGAAAGCAATAACAAATTACATTATTTTTAGCTCTTTTTGTGCCACCCTTCCCTTTATTACCTCTGTGCTACTTTTCTTGTATCTATAACCATCAACAAACTTTCTCACAGATATAAACCTTCTCTTATAGCAAATATGTATGAATAGTTAACACAAATCAATATATTGGCTATACATAAGAATACATGTCTGATTCAATACCTCTAATCTACCCTCTCTATATAACTCAACAAAAGATAGTCTATATCTTCAGTCTTTTGAAGTCATGATAAATCATTGCTGTAGAAAAGTTCTAAGGTCTTTCACAAGAATTTCCCCACACATCATTGTGAACATTGCACAAACTGATCTCATGCTTTTGCTGCCTTCATTATGTATCAGGTTACTGAAGGTTTTTCCATAGTTTTCTAGATCTATCACATTCCTCACTTCTTGTAGAACAATGCAGTTCCATTTTATATACCAATTTGTTCCCTATTTACTAACAATGGATTTTAATTTTATCTCCTATAGTTTGACAAAATAGAAAGTGCTTCTACAAGAATTATAATACATTGACACCTTTCCTTCTGTCCCTGCCTTTCTTGAAATATTTGCCTCATATTAACATTGCTGAGTATTTTAAATTTATGGGACTAATTCCAAGGGTTGAAAAGGTGATCAGATTCTCCTGCCCTTTCCTTAGCATTTAGTCCCTATTGATATCTAAATGAACTATTAGTTTATATGATAAGTATTACTCTAAACTCACTAATATGTGAAATTAAAATATAATTCCCAATTCTCATAGATTCCTTTGAGAGTTTAATGAAGAATGTATAATAGCAAAGATTAGTTTCATGCAGCTGAATCTCAGATGTTTAGCAAGTGCTTGAAATATAATTGCTTCCCTTAGATCCCATGGGTACTTACAAATGAAAAGCACTCCTCAACGATTGTAAGTTTACTTCTGGACCTGTTTCAGCCTTCTCCACTCTTATACAAATACTCATATATGTATGAGTGGGTCAGGATGACTTCAGCAGCAATAGGATCTGAGGATAGATTGCACATATAGTGGAAAATTTCCACTTCTGACATCCTTTATATCAAAAAAGTCTCACATTCATCAAGCATTCATGGAGAAATATAAGTGCTAATTAGTCAGCCTTGAATTCTTGAATACTGTCAGTGTAAGTTCTAATTCAAAAGAGCACATGAATGTAGTTTGTGGACAGTCTTTTCTGTCCTCATGTGACTTCAGATATTGCCTGTTGTGTTTTGATAAACCTATGATGTGACACTTAATATAAATAACATGAATGATATATGGTAAGTGACATTGGAAAATGAAGATTATCTCACTCCAGGCTCAGCTTAGATATTAATAATTATTTTGAGAATGACCTTGACATCTAGTAGCATTATCTTTTGAGGAAGGTAGGACAAAAGTAAAATTCTTAAAAAGTTTTTATGAAGACAAACAAATTTACAATCATACAAATAGCAATCCTTCGAAAAAATTGTAAAGTAAATATGTAGGCAAAAAGATTTATAACAAGTAGTATTTTATATTTCTTCTGCTTAAGAAAGTAGTCTCAAAATTGAAGTTTACATTTCAATAGATGAAGAGGAGGAGGAGATGCTGCTGCTTATAATATTGTTTCCTTAATACATCATTTACCATCATTTGTGAACATACAAAATTAATAAATCATTAATAACACAAGCCATGAGATAGGTAAAAGTAATCAAAATACAGAACTTATTAATAAAAACAAACACCATCCAGGATACTGGGTAAAAAGACATTCATATTTTATGTATTTTGGGTAATAATTCCAAATTATTTCAAAAATGGTTGAACTATTTCAAAGCTTGACTAATAGGATTTATGTACCAGACTTCCCACAAACCTTACACCAATATCTGTCTTCCTCTTATATCTTCTTTGCCAATTTGATGGAATTTGTGACTGATATTTCACTTTTCATTAATGATTTGAATTGTTTTCCACAGATGCTGATAACTTGTATTGTTTATTTTGGGACTGCTTGTGCATATTCTTTGTATTGAAGAATTAGATAATATTCTAGTGTCAACCAATAACAGGAGGGATAAGATTCTTGAATACATTTTGGGGTACTACAAATTCTAGTTCAACACATTATTTTATATCAACCATAAAATTTACATTCATATTGAATCCCTTTGCTATCACCCAAAATGGCAGATATTCAAATTTATGGTTTTGAATACTTACAGGCAGATTCAACAGTAATGAAGGAAATAGATAAATTACTGTCAAGAATTGAGTTATGAGAACTGGGAAATCTTGGAAATGCTGGCACTTGGGAAAGCATTTAAAGGGCAAGAATTAGCTCACTAACAAGTGGTGATTAAAAAAGTAAAAGACTGGAACTCAGTGAAGTACAGTGAAAAACATAGAGAATGTCCAAATCTCAGTTTTAGCTGAACTCTCCTTCAAACTCTTCTGAACACCTGTAAATAGTACCATAAAATAATTCCTAGTGCAACGCAACCCACAAAATTATGAGATAAAATAATTTTCCAATCAAAGAAAACTTAGGTCAACAGGAAAGGTCTGTAGCACTGGGTGAGAATGGAGCACAATCCAATGCAGACCATGCCAACACAATCCTAACCCTACTCACAGCAAACCAGTAGTAGACCTTGAGAGACACTCAATTTGTAACAGTTTCTTTTGGAGCTTTCATCTCACAGACCATAAGGAGGGATCTCTTTGCTTGCACTGAGGAAGGACTCTTATTTTGACTACACTCAGTTCTAGTTGAAAGTGCTAGATGGCAGTCCCAGGGTGAGGAGGCACACTAAAACAAGAGAGCTTGTATTGACAGTGGATCAGAGACCCTTCTCACTGTTTCAGAAGAGTGCTTGTGGTTACTCATAGACTAGAGCATAGACCAGGAGAATAGTAAACACAGTTCTCCTAAAATCATTCCATTTTGGAAGAATTGAAAACTTACAGGTCCCTGGAAGTATTTCTGAAAACAGTTGCACAAACCCCTTGAAGCTTGAAAGAGTACATCCTCAAACTTGGAAGCAGAAACCTACTTTAACAAAGAGTTAAAAATCGAGAAATAGACTTGGAAAATGAGGAAACAATGGGAAGAAAAAAATACTGATTGAGAAAGTTACTATGGTGGCACAGAAGATCAAAATGAACACTCAGAAGAAGATAATAAAATCAAAGCTCCTAGATCAATGTGTCCAAGAAAAATCTAAATTAGTCTGAGGTCATAAAAGAGCTCAGAAAAAAAATATGAAAATCAAGTAAGATAGTAGAGGAAAAATTGGGAATAGAAATGAGTGATGCAAGAGAATCATGAAAGAAGAATCAATAAAGTACACACACACACACACACACACACACACAAAACTGAAGAAAATAATACCTCAAAAGACAGAATGGTAAAAGAGGTAGAAAAAAGACAATTAGGATAAGAATGCACTGAATAAGCAGAATTGACCAAATTGGGGGAGGAGGGGAATTCACAAAAATTCACTGAAAAAAAAATAATTCCTTAAAAAGTAGATTTGGCCAACTGGAAAAGGAAGTATAAAAGCTCCCTGAAGAAAATAATTCCTTAAGAATTGGAATCGAGCAAATGGAGACTAATAACTATGAGAAATCAAGAAACAATAAAACAAAATTAAAAGAATGAAAATCAACTGACCTGGAAAATTAATCCAGGAGAGATAATTTTAAAATTGTTGGACTATCTGAAAGCCATGAGCAAAAAAGGAACCTAGAAACCATCTTTCAAGAAATTATCAAGAAAAACTGTCCTAATATCCTAGAACTTGTCACTAAAATAAAAATCAAAAGACTCTACAAATCATATTCTGAAACATATCTTAAAATGAAAAATTCCAGGAATACTATAAGAAAATTTCAGAGTTCACAGGTTAAGGAGAAAATATTGTAGGCATTCAGAAAGAAACAATTCCAGTGCCATGGAACTTCACTCAAGATAACACAAGATTTAGAAGCTTATACATTAAAGCACTGATGGATTTGGAATACAGAAGTTAAGATGAAACCAAAATCACCTACCCTGCAAAATTGAGTATAATTTTAAGGGGAAAGAAAATGGATATTTAATGAAATAAGAACCTTCAAGCATTCCTTAAAAAAATTAAAAAAAGATTGGCAGAAGCCCGGACACTGACTCCTCGGTCTGCAGAGGCCGAAAATTAGATGTGGCTTAAAGTTGATCGACCACCCACAAGGTCTACTGCCAAGTCTGCACATGAACCGAGCAGGGTAAAAATCAAATTCAGGGCCCCTGGTGAGGGCAGCAGCTATTCCTGTGACTACCAATCCACAGCCCAGAAGTTTAAAAAGCCCCTACCTGGGCTTCCAGGGACCAAGATGGCAGAGTGAACATCAGCTGCTCCAATCTCCCCCTCTGACCATGAAAACATAGTAATTATTGCCTCAGAGCAAAACCTTAAACAGTAAAGGATTGGGAACCCTACAGGAGGGGCATGTCTAATGCCCTGACTCAAAATGGGTAGAAAGTAGACTGCAAAGAAAAAGAATCTGAAGTCCTACTATCATGAGAGGGAGGAAACAAATTTAGGGAGAGACAGTATTGACTATACACTGACAACTGAAGCCTCAATAGGGAACTGGGCTCAAGCACAGAAAGCATTCTTAGAGGAGCTCAAAAGGAACTTTGAAAACTAAATTAGATAAATAGAAGATAAAACGAATAATTCTTTTAAAATCAAAATAGCAAAATTAAAAAATTTATATATTACAGTGAAAAGAACAGCTCCTTAAAAAGAAAATTGTGTGATATGGAAAAGGAGCTCCAAAAACTAACCAAGGAAAATAATTCACTAAAACTAGAATCAACCAAAGTGAAGCAAATAATTCTATGAGGAGCAAAGAATTAGATAAACAAAAAATCAAGAATGAAAACTTAGAAAAAAGATGTAAACTATATCAATGGAAAAATAACTGACCTGAGAATAGATCTAGGAGACATAATTTGAGATTCATAGGCCTATCAGAAAATCATGATGAAAAATTGAGCCTGAACAACATCTTCCACGAGCTCATCAAGAAATCTGCCCTGAGATAGTAGAATCAGAGGGTAAAATAGAAATTCAGAGAGTCCACCAGACACCTCCTGAAATAAATCCCAAATTGAAAAATCCAAGAAATGTTGTGGCCAAACATCAGAATTATCAGGTAAAAGAGGAAATAATACAAGCACTCAGAAAGAAAAAAAAAATCAAATATTGAGGAACCACAGTGAGGATCACACAGGATCTCGCAGCCTCTACACTGAAAGATCAGAGGAAGTGGAATACAATTTTTTGCAAAGCAAAAGAGCTAAGGTTACAACCAAGGATCACCTACCCAGTGAAATTGAACTATTTCTTCAAGGCAAGGAGGTAAGCATTCAAAGATATAACAGATTCTAGACCTTCCTGATGCAAAAGCTACAACTCAATGGAAAATTCAACCTCTAATGATGAGAAGCAAGAGAGACATAGAAAGGTAAACAAGGAAAACACACACACACACGCACACATGACCCTGTTATTTAATAAGAGCAAACTGGTTATAGACAAGTAGAGGGTATGAGTATAAATTACACAAAATGATGATAAAGAATAAAAACCTTACTAAGGGCTACAAAAGGACTGCAATGTAAGAAAAGGAAAGAATGAAGTGGAAAAGGGTAAATTATACCACACAAGGAGGCATAAAAACAATAAAGCAGAGGAATATAAGGGAGGAAGATGAATATTATATGAGCTTTTCCCTCTTTGGTTCTGGTGCAAGGAGGGAATAACACAACCAGTTAGGCATAGGATTGTATTGAGAAGAGACACAAAACATATCATAGTATAGGGAAAAAGGGGAGGGAGAGGAGCTTTGCATGAGATCTGTTCCTGTCACAATTGGTGTGAAGATGAAATAGTATACTGCATTAAATATAAAAATATCCTACAGGCAGTAGGAGAGGGAAAGGGTTATGAAAAGTTGGGGCTTGTTAGAAGGGAAAGAAGAAGTAAGGGAGAAGAGAAGGAAAAGAGAAGGGATCTGATAAGAAGGGAATACTGAGGGAGGCAGTGGTCAAAAGGAAAACACTTAAGGAGGGGAAGGGAGAAGGGGAGAAAAATGAAAGCATAAACAGGGGAGGGAATAAGATGAAGGGAAAGAGACAGATAGTAATTATAACTGTGAACATGAATGGGATGAACTCTCCCATAAACAGGAGGCAGAAGCAGAATGGATTAAAAACCAAAATCCTACAATATGCTGTTTAAAAGAAACACATCTGAAAGAGAGGGATACATATAGGGTAAAGTAAAATGCTGGAGTAAAATATACCATGCCTCAGCTAAAGGAATAAAAGCAGGGGTAGCAATCCTTATCTCAGATAAAGCAAAAACAGATCTAATTAAAAGAGACAATGAAGGAAACTATATTCTGTTAAAGGGAAACATTGAGGATGAAGCAATATCATTAGTTAACATATATGCAACAAGTGTGTACCATCCAAATTCCAAGAGGAGAAGGTAAAGGAATTAGAGCATGAAATAGAGAGCAAAACTACACTAGTGGATGACCTTAATCTCCCCCTCTCTGAACTTGATAAATAAAATATCAAAATAAACAAGAAAGAAGATCAGGAGCTGAATAGAATTTTAGAGTGGATAGGTATGATAGAGCTCTGGATAAAGTTGAATAGGGATATAAAGGAATATACCTTCTTCTCAGTGGCAAATGGCACATACACAAAAACTGACCATGTACTAGGACATAAAAACGTCAAAATTCAGTGCAGATAGGCAGAAACATTGAATGCATCATTCTCAGATCATGATGCAATAAAAGTCATATGCAATAAACAGCCATGGAAAGACAGACTAAAAACTAATTGGAAACTAAAAAATTTAATCCTAAAGAAAGAGTGGGTAAAACAAGAAATCAAAGAAAACAAATCAGTTACTTCATTCAAGAGAATGACAATAATGAGTCAACTTACCAAAACTTGTGGGATGCAACAAAGGCAGTTCTTAGGCAAAGTTTTAAATCCCATAGTGCATACATGAATAAATTAGAAAAAAAAGGGAGGTCAATGTATTGGCCATAGAAATGAAAAAGCTAGAATAACAACCAATTGAAAATACCCAATTAAATACTAAATTAGAAATAATGAAAAGCAAATTAGAGATTAAGAAAATTGAAATTAAGAAAACTATTGAATTTATAAATAAAACTTAGAGCTGGTTTTATGAAAAAAACAATAAAATTGATAGACCCTTAGTCAATATGATAAAAAGAAGAAAGAAGATAACCACATTATGAATATCAAAAATGAAAGGGTGAATCTACCTCCAATGAAGAGAAAATAAAAGCAACAATTAGGAATTAATTTGCCAAATTATATGCACATAAATTTTAAAATCTTAGGGAAATGGATGAATATTTACAAAAATAAAAGTTGCCCATATTAACTGAAGAGGAAGTAAATTACTTAAATAACTACATCTCAAAAAAAATAATTAGAACAAGCCACCAGAGAACTATCTAGGAAAAAAAAATTTCCAAGGACAGAATTATTTACTAGTGAATTCTACCAAACATTTAAAGAACAATTGATTCCAATACTCTACAATCTATTTGGGAAAATTAGTGAAGAAGGAGTACTACCAAATTCTTTTTATGACACAAGCATGGTACTGATACCCAAATCAGGAAGAGATAAAACAGAAAAACAAAATTTTAGACCAATTTCCCTCATGAATATAGATGCAAAATTTTAAAATAAAATATTAGCAAAAAGACTACAGCAACTTATCACAATAATTATACACTTTTATCAGGTAGGATTTATTCCAGGAATGCAAGGATGGTTTAATATTAGGAAAACCCTCAGTATAATTCATCCTATCTATAAATATAAATAAATATTTATATTTATTAAATTAAACTAGCAGAAACCACATGATTACCTCAAGAGATACAGAAAAGGCTTTTGACAAACTACAAAATCCATTCCTATTAAAATACTAGAAAGTATAGGAATAAATTGAGCCTTCCTTAAAATAATAAGTAGCATCTATTTAAAATCATCATGATGGAGATAGATGTCTACATTCAGCGAAAGAGCAGAGTTTGCGTGCAGATTGAAGCAAATTACCTGCTCTCTTTCTTGTTCTTGTTTGGGTTGGTTTCCTCTTTTTCAATGCTCATTCCATCTGATACAATTCTTCTTTATAACCTTACCAATGTCTAAAGTGAAAGTATCTGTTGATCTTATACCTGATTGCATGCCACCATGGGGGTAGGGGGAGGGAAATGAGAGGGAGGAAATTTGAAACTTAAAAAACTGGAAATGGAATCTTGCTAACTCAAAGTAAATGAACAAATTATTAAAGACAAAAAAAATAAATAAAATTGCTCTGTGTTTTGCCCCATATCATCATAAAAAAAATAGTCCAAAGCAAAAGAAAAAAAAAATATCTGAATAGAAGATTTGAGTTTTGAAAATGTGACTTAAGAGAAGCATAAAAAGGTGAACAGGAAAAGTATATCAGAAATCTTAGGGGACTTAATAAAGGACTTAATGTTTATATTCCTACATGGAATATAATACTTGCAACTCATGACAGCTTTCTGATTATTTAGGTAGATAGGAGTACATGTCAATAGTGGTCACTGATATGAATTGAATAAGAAGGCATGGTATCTAAAAAAATAAAATTAAGGGATGAGAGAATAATATACTTGGAGAAAGGTGAAGGAGATTTAGAATGAGATAAATTATCTCACATAAAAGAGATGAGGAAAAGCATTTATTGTGGAGAGGTGGAGGAGGAAGATTAAGTGAGTAAACCTTTCTCTCATCAGAACTGAAATAAATTGGGAATAAAATATACACAAAATTGAGTATAGAAATATATCTTACCATACAGGAAAGTAGAAGGGGAAAGGAATAAGCAAAAGCAGGGGTAGTGATAGCTGAGAGGACAGATTGTGAGAGGTGGTAGTCAGAAGCAAAACACTTTTGATGAGGGATAGGCTGAAAGGAGAGAGAGAGAGAGAGAGAGAGAGAGAGAGACAGAGAGAGAGAGAGAGAGAGAGAGAGAGAGAGAGAGAGAGAGAGAGAGAGAGAGAGAGAGAGAGAGAGAGAGAGAGAGAGAGAGAGAGAGAGAGACAGAGAGAGACAGAGAGAGACAGAGAGAGAGACAGAGA
>NW_027185812.1:0-12063 GCF_028583685.1 Petaurus breviceps papuanus | reverse complement strand
GCCACCAGCCAGTGTCACATAATTTTAATCATTTCCATGTGGGATGGACAGGAGTTCATCAGTTTCTATCACCATGATGGCACTTAACAGGCAGCACCTTTGTTACTTTTTAGAGAATGTCCTGGCTTTGTTGGTTAGAGACCTGTACTAAAGAAGTCACCAAAGATATGAGGCGGGCCAGGCAACTACATTCTACTCCACATTCCCTGTATTAACCTTTTGCTTGGGTCAATTACACTCTCTCTCTCTCTCTCTCTCTCTCTCTCTCTCTCTCTCTCTCTCTCTGTCTTTTTATCTCTCTCTCCCCCTCCCTCCCTCTCTCCCTCTCTCTCTAAATATGTGTGTATAGATATGTAAAATAGCTAGTATTTATACAATATTTTAAGGTTTGCAAAGAGCTTCACATGTGTAGATGTACATGTATGTATATATAAATAATACATATATGTATACATATAGATATATAAATGTATACATATAGACATATACACACACACATATATTCTACATACTCTCCTAATAATTCTGGCAGGTAGGAGCTATTATTATCAGCATTTTACAAATGAGGAAACTGAGGCAGAGAGTTTTTGAATGACAAAGTCACACAGCTAGTGTCTCATCACAATGAGGCATCGTTGGAAAAGTGACTCTGAGTTCATGTCTTCAGCCTTGGATTCAGAAGGATGTGGCAAGCATTTATTAGACACCTACTATGTCCTAGGCACTGTGTGTACACAGAGTGATTGACATTCAACAGTATTCAAGGTAAAGCTGACCCGTTTTCCTAGGATCTTATGGTGGTGGCAGCTGGATTAGAACCATGGTTAGATCTTGGTGACTAGCTCCATCCTGAATTGTTGGACTGTAGGACTAAGACTGTGAAGAGTGATGAACTCACCTGCTGCATCTTTGGAAAGTTTTCTGTAGCCACCAGGGGCATTTTAGGCTTCACCAATGATATCAGCCTGTGTCAGACTGCTATTATTTCACTGCATAGTCAGAATTCCTTAGAGAACTTTACAAGTCAGTGATCTAAGCCCAGGTAACAAACTGGAAAACACCCAATCTGGCTTTCTGCAAGGTTTGCCGGAGTCATCATAATTTACGAGGGCAGCCTAAATTCGGGAGCCTTATTAGTCCTTAGCCTTCATCTCAGCAGCGATACTGCGGCTATAGAGATGGCAGGGGTGTTCACCTCCTCCCATTGCAGGGGGGGCTAATAACCACCTCACCCCACATTGGAGAAAGGAGGTGGCTCAGAGGTTTATGGAAGCCCTTTAGCACAGGACCATCATTCATCACCCTTCACAAAGTCAATGTAGAAAGCCATGACATCACATCCAGTGGCTGCTTCTGTAAAAGAGAGAAGCCTTTCCATTTCATCTGCCCAGGACTTGGTCACAAGTTTTCCTGCAGGTTTCCAATCATAATACATAAAATAGTCACACAAATCACAGAATACCAGAGTTTGACAGACCCTCTGGGACCATAATAATATGACTAGCTAATGTTAAGATAGCACAATAAGGTTAGCAAAGCCCTTTCCATTATTCCAATGATACCCATGACAACCCTGTGAGGTCGGTGATATTATTGCTCTTATTTTATGGATGAGGAAACTGAGGCTGAGAACTTAGGTCTAACTGACAGGATTTGAACTCTGGTTTTCCTGTCTCCCAGTGCAGCCCTCTGTCCGCTATACCACCTAGCAGAACACCCTCTGTGACATCAAGGACAAGTAGTAACCCAGCCCCTGCTTGAAGACATTGAGTGAAGGGGGACTCAAGTCCTTCCAATTGGTCTTGAGATTCCTCAATTACTCAGTTTCCTCCTGAAATTAAATCTAAATCTGCCTTTCCAAATTCTATGCTTGCTCGTGGTTTTCTCCACTGAGCTTAAACAGACTAAGTCTCATCCCTCTTCCCCACTGACAGTCCTCTAATATTCAGAGAAATTCCTCCTGTGCCCTATAAATCTCTACTTCTCCAAAACAAACATCCCTAAATCCTTCACATCATAGAAGTGTGATGTGATTTCAAGGCTCTTCCCACCCTAGTTGCTTGCCTCTAGGGCTTTCTAGATGATCACTGTCTTTCCTAAAATGGGACATCCATATTCGACCACAGTTTTCCACTTGTAGCTTTGACAGAGATACTGGTAAGTTAGAATGTGACTATGTCTTCCTTCTAGTGTCTGTTTCCTCCCAAAGACTATCTCCTCCTTCCTTCTCCTGGGCTATGTAGTTCTTAGAATGTCTCAGGTGCCATTAGCTTTTTTGCTGTTTCATACTATTGACTCATATTGACCTCACAGTATACTTAAACCACAGGAATTTTTTCCCGTTAGGAAGGATAGTTTACCCACACTTCCCCCATCTTATTTACACATGCTAAGTATTTTTGTTTTGTTTTGAGGGGGAATTTGAGTCTAGGAATTTACAGTTACCCCCCCCCCCCCATTAAATCCCATTGAAGATCCCACCAATGATTCCAGTCAGTGGAGATATTTTGCTGACTTTCATTCATTCAAGTCTTCTATGCTTTCAGGCAAGTCGATGAAAATGTGAAACAGCCAACCACAGATTCATAGGAAGCTCCAAGAGACACTTCCCAATAATGAATGGACCTGAGTTTGAGCCCTACCTCAACTAGAACTAGTTACATGAACTGGAGGAAGTCTCTTAATTCCTCAGCTTCAGTTTCCTCCTCTATAAATAGATCTTCCTCATAGCATTGTTGTGGGTATAATCCATCAAGTGCTATATAACTGTGAGCTCTTTTGTCTTATTATCATGAATCATTTCTAAATTCACCTATCTGTACAACTCCTTAGCCCATATCTTGTCCACAAGGGTAGTGGACTCTACATCAAGAGTTTTTGCTAAAATTTAAAGTTCTATGTCTGTCTAAGGCTAACATGCTTTGATTATTGAATAAAGACAGATGACATCACCCCAAAATGTCTTGTGATTGACTGAATCAGATATGCCTCTTGGCCAATGTAGGGGATGGCAAGACGACATGGTATTATGCATTCCAGCAACTTTACCTAGCCCCTGTAAGGGAATGACTAGGGAAAAGGGAGAGAATTTCTCCCCACCTCCAACCATTCCATACAATCAGGAATCTAAGAGTTGCTAAGGTCTCAGCAGAGGTCCCATGAGTGACTAGCATCAGTAATCCTGACCACTGGAGCACTAGAGATGGCTGACAGAGGACATAGCTACAGACAGATGTAGAAAACAGCCATCCAAGATTATAGCAGCCTAGTGACAGAGAGATGGGCTGAGTGTGGACTCTCTGAACCCAACAGAAAGTGACGACCAACGGGAAAGTCATGAGGCTTTAAAAAAGGGACTTCTATTAAACAAAAACTGAATCTTTGGCCCTAAGTGTTCTCTTCATATGTGCCTCACTATCATCATGCTCTCCCCAAGGACCTTGTGTACACAGGGGAAGGTGAACCCCCAGCTTGTCAGAAACGTGTGTTTTTGTTTTTTGGTAATTACTGCTCTTGCTGTACTTCCTATTAAACCTGATTTTCTAAAAATTACTCAATTACTCAATGATTACTCAATGGGGAGTACACCGGTGGGGGCTCATGAATATCAGTTCTAGAAGCCATAATAGCTCAGGGTTACCCCTGGAATGCCATGAGGAGAAGGAGTCAGCTGCTTTCTGGGGCCCTCAGCCAGTTAGGTGACTAGGAGAAAAGAGAAGTAGCCCAGAGTGGGTGTTATCTATTTAAATGTGGATCATAGTTTCCAGCTCACACCTATAACTGTATCACAGCAAGGAGTTCCCTGTATGAAAACTCCCTCTGCTTTTGTAGGTTTATAAGTCATTTGTAACTTATAGCCTTAGAAAGGAGCTGGGGCTGCCATAGCCAGCTCTCTCACTCCCTGACTATTTTGCATTTACCTGATTAAGTTTATCTTCTATGGATTAGTATGTTTGTACTGTTTCTCTTAATAGGTGATAAGTTCCTGGAGGGCAGGGCGTCTCATTCTCGGTGTCTAGTGCCTGCCTAATAGTGCTAGGAGGCATGCGCACGATTGGTTGATAGCCAGCTACAAACACTCCCTTTCTTGCCCTGTTGCAGTGACATTGCCTGGGTTCCGCTCCATGGTGCTTGGAGTGACAGCGAGATTCCTTTGGGACCCCAGGACACACATGTGACTGAAAGTCAGTGGCCACAGGCAGGAGGTTTTGTGATGGCCTAATGAGGACCAAGAATTCTGGAAGACTCACATCACGGGACACCATCTGGCTCAATGTTGACCTAGTGCCAAGCCATCAAGTCACCAAAATACCCAATTGGAGACTCTTCTTTGCTTGAAAAGCATTGCCACACACAAAGTGAATAGCTTCCATTTCAGACAGTTTCCCCATCACCGGGTCAGGGAAATCCCACGTCATCAACTCTGCACATCATCAGCCCCCAAGAATTCTGACTTTGCCAAGCTTTGGGGCTTGCACCATGATTGTGGACATCTCTGATGGCTCTCACGGGGCAGTGTGGTGCAAAGAGACTTGATCAAGGCGTCTGGAGCCCCAGTCCTGGCTTTGCCAACATCCCTCACGGGCAAATCATCTCTTTTCTCTGAGCATCAGTTTATCTGCCTGTAAAATGAGAAGCTGAGAGTAGATGATGTCTAAGGTGTAGCTCTGACAGTCTGTGGTTCATGAGAATCTGGGGTCTGAATAAAAATGAAAGTAGCGACATTGCTACAAAGCCTTAAGGTTTGCAAAGACTTTTACAAAGACGATCTCTGATCCTCACAACCGTCTTGAGAGACGGATACTACTATTATCCCATTTTACAGATGAAGAAATAGGGGTGAACAGAGATGAAGTGACTTGCTCAGGGTCACACAGCTAGACCATGTAGAGGCTGGGTATGAATTCAGGTCTTCCTGATTCCAAGTCCAGAGCTCTAACCACTGTACCCCCCAGGCACCTCCATAAATAGTACCATTATACCTGGAGTTGGGATCTGGATCTCAGAGGCAGTGTGCTGTAATGGAAGGTGATCTAGGGCTGGCATCCAGGGAAGAGGTTCCCATCTCACAAACAGGGTTGCCTGCCCTCAGGTAACATCACTTTGGATAAGTCTTTTGCTCAGCTAGAGGCCTATGATTAGGCACTGCATCTTCCCTAGACCCTCCGGCTCTGAATCAGTGACTTTGGGATAAGTTGAGATTGCACAAGGTCATCCCCTAACTGCGTCCCTATGTCCAGGAGGCTCTGGGAAGTGAGAGGATTGTCCATTTCAGCAGCAAATTGGTCACTCTGATGACTTGGGCTCCTTCCCTGCCTCTTCCAATCTGGGATGCCGACGATGGGAGCAGTGGGCACAGGGCAGAGGGCGGCACAAAGCAGGCTCAGAGAATGGCTCACTCCAGGAAGGGGTGGGGGAGGTCCCAGAAATAGTCAGCCACCCTCTGCCACAGACACACACTGGCTAGGTCTCAGGGGAGAGGGGCTCCTGGCTGGCTGGCTGGCAGCGGATGCTGCTCACACAGGGCCAGGGACTTGGCTGGCAGCAGAGGGGTGGGGGTGGAGGAAGGAGGGGCACCCAGGCAAAGACAGCTCAAACAACAGGGACATTCAGGGCAGCCTTCCTCATCCCAGTGGAAAGCTACAGCATGTTCATGCTGTCCAGTCCAGACTTGGCTGGGACGTGACTCTCTCTCCTTATAAGGCAGCAGCACTCAGAGATTCTGTGCCTTCCAGGACACAGCAGCCCTTGTGATGGTTGTGATCAGGTCTCCCCCAAGCCTGGTATCAAGGGATTGAAAGAGGAATTTCCTAGAGCTTGGCCATGGGTCTAAAGCCACAGAGCGGCTCCCTCCCCACTCCCTAACACCCCTGAATGACGAGGGGTGGGGCAGAGAATTTGGCAGGGTCCTAGGCCTCTGCAATTGGCCTCCACATCCTAGAGAACCTTCGCCATCCTGGAAATACAGTGAAATGTGTCAAACCCTGAGAAAGTGAGCCTGGGGCAAAGGGGCCCAGGAGACCAAACCCACTTTTTGGGGTGGGGCGGGTATGTGTGTGTGTGTGGAGTGGGAAACGAGCTTTCTTTCATCCTCCTCACTCCCTGGCCAGACCCCCTGTCTTCTCCGATCTCCTCCAGCACTCCTGGGATCCCGGTGGGCCAGAAGCAGAGAAACCAGGGCCTTGTCGGGGACACAGCAGGGCTGGCCACTTTCCTTTTCCCTAGTGGCCAGACAGGAATCATAGGAGATTCAGAAGGAGAAAACCACAGCTTTAGGACTTTCTACCTGGGCCAGGCCAGTCAGCTGTAGCTCTTGGGGAGAGACTTCAAAACTTGGCGGGGAAAGCAAATGACAACCTTGCCAAGGGAGCCTTCTCAGGCTGGCCCAGGAGCTGAGATGCCAGTCAGGGCCCCTCCTTTGAGGCTCCTCCGGAGCCCAGGTGCCTGTCTGCTCGGGGATGCTCAGGTAGTTGAGTGGAAGGTGCCCGGTCAGGCAGGCAGAAGACCCAGGTCTGAATGCTTGCTCTGCTACTGAATCCTTATTAGACCTGGAGCAACTGCTCTGGGACTCAGTTTCTCTATTTGTAAAATGAACTCTAGATCTAGACTTCCAACAGCCTACACATTCTGATCTAGGTTAATTTCCTGGTTCTGCCACTTACTACCTGTTCAAACGAGATAATATTTGTATAGAGTATCTGGCACATAGTAGGCACTTAATAAAGGCTTCTTCCCTTCCCACCCACTTTCCTCTCCTTACTCCACCTCCCCTTGTCCCACTGACCTTGGGCAAGTTAAACTTCTCTGGGCTCCAGGTTCATAAGATGAAGGGGTTGGACCAGTTGGCTTCTGAGGTCTCTGTCAGCTCTAGACACGATCTGATGTGTGCCCTTAGGAAAGTCACCCCATTTCTCTGTGACTCAGTTTCCTCCCCTTTAAAATGATGCAACTAGATGACCTCCTCTAGCTCTGGAGGGCTTTATAACTGTCAAGCTTTTATTATAATCCTAGATGAAATCAAGAGAAGAGAGTTAACTGCTCCACTTGGCCCTGGCTGAAGAGGGAGTGGCCTCTCCCAGACCTGGGTTTAAGCGGATGGGGGCCAGGGATGGTACAGCCCGGTGAGCTCTGGCCACAGATGGCCCTCAGCCTGGGAAGTCCGGAAGCCCCAGCTGCCCTTGGGAGCTTCATCAGGAGACAGGAGGAAGGGACCTGGAGGGGCTTGCTTATTTCCCTTCTCCCTTTCATCCCTTTCTCCAGGCTCGGTTCTGAAACCTAATTGGCAATCTCCCTCGGCTGGGAGTTGTCAAAGTGCCCTAGGTGGAAAAGCCAAGCGTTGGAGATAGGATCTCGTCTGCCTGAGTCTGTCCTTTGTCAAAAGGCCAGCTTCCAAACACCTGCATTTATCTCCAGGTGGCTGACAAACAGATCTGGCTTAGCCTTCCCTCTCCACTCCCCTCTGGATATCTGTTCCCACTGTAGCCTTCCCAATTTCATGGGCCATCGCTGCCGTTTTCCTCCTAACCCAGCTCCCATGTGCTCTGAAGAGGCAGCCTGCAAGTCATGGGCAGAGGACGGGACTTAGGGTCAGGAGATATCAGAGTCTGACTAGCTGTGTGACCCTCTCTCTCTCTTCAGTTTCCTCATCTGTAAAATGGGGAGCAAATGAACAAATTTGTTATTAAAGCACCTGCTAGGAACTGGGGGATGCAAAAATGGCAATCCTTGCTTTCACTCTACTGGAGGGAAAGGATATGTTTGCAAAGACATAAATGATAATAAATGAAGCAAATGACTTTGAGGTGGGCAGGTGGAAAAGTAGCAATGTGAGAAATCTGGAAAGACCTCTTGCAAAAGGTGACCATTGGAATGAACTTTCAAGAGGTGCAAAGGAGGAGGAAGAGCATTCCAGGCATGGGGCACAGTAGAGGCAAAGAGGTGGGCGGTAGGATATGGGGGGTGGAATGGGAGTGTTGGAACCTACCTTTCCAGGGTTGGGGCATAGACATATAAGCTGTTATTATTGCTTTACGTTGGTTCTGTTGAAAGCAAAGTTGGAATCTTAAGATGAAAGATTGTCCTGGAGCACCTATACTTTCTTTGCTCCATGGTTCCAAGGTAACTTCTGGCAGCAGAGTCCAAGGTCCCAGGAACTGCGAGAGCAGGTGGGTCAAAGGTCTCTCGTTCAGCTGGAGGAAGAGGTAGGTCCTTCATCTTCTACCACCAACATGAGCATAGAGGCAGGTCAAGCAGGTACCAGGTACCTCCAGAGAGTTCTTATTCCAGCTCATATTTGTTTGGAGCCATGAAGCAATGACTGAATTGTTCTCACAGCTCTGACTTTGTCTTTTCCCCTGGAGGGGTGGCTTGTGATAGGGTGGCAAATCACACCAACCCTGGACCTCAGCCCACAGCATAAGAGGCAGTCAAATTAAGGATGGGCTGCTCGTCAGGGCAAGCTTCCCAGAGAGACCGGCTCTCCCTGTCCAAGAGATGAGTCACCTTGGGTAGAGGAGCTCATATGTGCCTTGGTTATCCTTCTACAACCTACCCTTCTACCTGGTGCTAAACAGCCCCACGGACTGACTGGGAAGTGGTGGACAAGTCAGTAGAAGGTAAGGTCCTTGAGGGCAGGAACTAATTTTAACTTTGTATTCTCGGGGCAGACCATAGTGTCTTTGTACAGAAAGAGCTTAAACATTTCTTAAGTACCAACTGAGAACCAGGCATCATGCTAAGCACTGGGGATACAAAAAGAGGAAAAAGACAGTCCCTGCCCTCAAGGAGCTTACAGTCTCAATACTAATTGGATTGGATAGGAAGCAGCTGAGCCAGAAGAGGGGGAAGGATATTTTTGCATAGCCCCCTAGGGTCCCAGCTCTTTTGAGAAATGCTGAAATTTTTGTCTCCACGTGTTTCCTCTGGTAAAGTCCACGTCTTCTCCATTTCCCATGTGACAACACTTCAGAGACTTGCAGGCAGCTCTTGTGTACCCCTAAATCTTCTCTTCTTCAGGGCAATCAGGGGAATCTGGTTGTTTTCCAAGCTATCTCCATGTTGTAGGGCTTCGCCCACGGTCACCCTCCTGTGTGTTCTCTCCAGATTGTGAATGTCCTTGAAATGCTGACCCTGCAGCTGAGTGTTGTACTATGGGTTTAGCCTGGCCAGGGCAGAGTCAAGAAGGCCTATGGCTCATGAGTATCTGGTCAGTAGTATGCTTTCCACCAAGCTTACCACTGGAAAGACTTCAAATGGGATCTTTAAGAAAGGAGCATTTAGTTAGCACAGAACAACAACCTCCCCCCGGCCCCCACCCAAGTCTATGACACTCTCGCACTCATACCTACAGAATCCAGGGAGTATATGTGTCAAGAGGCACTGCCAGCGCCAGCGGCTGCAGGTTCCTTTCTCCCCTTATGAGGTACTTGGGAGATGTCCCTCCAGCATCTCACAGCTTTTCCTGGGATCCTGGGAGGGGGGTTTGCATCTGCTTTTCCCCACAGCATCCCATCTTTTCTCCACTCCCAATGAAAACATTGTCACCAGTCACTACTGACCTGAGGGTGCTGGGTCCCAAGAAGCCAGCAACAGAGACCCAGTCCATTGGTCCTTTCAAAGTTCAAGAGGGTTTCCTCTCAGCAAAGCAGGAAGGAGCCTGAGCCTATGCCTCATGATGAGCCCCAGGGTGAGATGCTGCCCCTTCCCTCTTCCAAATAATGTCTCCTCAGATGCCTGGCTCCCTTCTGGCTTCAACCAGATGCTCAAATCTCAAGGTTCCCAACTGGCTGCTATTTTCTAAATCATCCACAGACATGGATAAATTTCTCAATCGAGCCAAATTCATCTCCTGTGTACCCTTACTCCAGCTGACCCAGTGGCTTTCAAAGTCATCTATAATGACTGGATTTTTGCACATAACCAAAAATCTTTGATTGACTTACTGATTAAAAGGTGTTTGGGTTTTGTCTACACCTCTCAGTGCTTGATTTCATTGAGAAACCTGGTGTGTCTTTAATTATTGAGGTGCCCATCTCACAAGAGTTACAATAGGACCTGAGAGGACCTTAGACAGCAGGAGTCCAAGCTCCTCATTTTGCAGATGAGAAAACAGGTCAAGAGAAATAAAATTACTTGTTCCAGACAGAACGATTTTGTTGTATATTTGAAAGGATTAGCGAGTCATACATAGTAAAATTACAGTTTCATATGCAGTAATCTTTTTTTGGGCTGTTATGGAAATTCTTGTGTTATTCCATAAATTAAAAAAAGAAAAAAATAAAGTAGAAAGCAGAACAGGACAGAGCGGGGCTTGGGAACACAGTTTCTCCGACTTCAAAGTCGGCGTTCCTTCATCATTGCCATCCTGGAAAAGGGCATTGGTACATCTAAGCAGACTTGTCACCTTGTGCCCCCGGTCTGCGTCTGAAGGCCCTTCTTCATCGATGACATGACCCGAGCAAGGCAGGGTGCTGTGACTGCAACACAAGTCATTTTACTTATCATAAAATAATGCTGATATTAGAACAAGCATGATTTTTGACCCTATTATCATGAATAACAATGATAATGATGATGATGTTTCAACAAGATAAATTGCATCATTTAAGACAGAACAACATATCATTCCTAGCCTCCTGGACATAATGTTCACTCCTATGTTTTTAAATAAAATTCTATATTATCTTTTGTTTTTATATCACCTATGTACCCCTAACCCATCCCCTTGCAGAGAGGCATCTTTGATAACAAAGAATAAAAAAAGAGGGGTGGGGAAGTAAGATGCTGAACATGTCTGACCTTCTGTATGATGTCCCTTAGCCCCAGCCCCACCCTTCTGCAGAGAGGAGGGAAAGGTTCCTCCTCATGTGTCTCCTTTGGGGCCAAGATTGGACATGATGAGTTTATAGCGTTCGGTTTTTACCCTTTTCTGTTGCTGTTCTTTCTGTTTATATGTTGTATTCATTGCGTGCATCATCTTCTTACTCTGCTTACTTCACTTTGCCTTGGTTAACATAATTCTTCCAATGATTCTCTCCATTCACCACCTCTAAAGTCCGAGTAATATTCAAGTATATTCACATACCCCAATGTGTTCATCCATTCTACAATCAATGGCCATCTACAACGTTTCTCGGGTTTTTGTTTTGTTTTACTACAAAAAATAAATATATGTTATAAATATTTTTTGTGTATCTAAGGTCTTTCTTTCTATTATTGATCTCCTTGGGATTTATGCCTAGAAATAGAATCTCTGGATCAAAGGTATGAACATTTTAGTCAATTTCTCAGTTTGCATAGTTCCAAATTGTTTTTAGAGTAGATGGACAAAATAATAGTTCCAACCAATAATGTATTAGTATGTCCATAATTTAATAATGGTTTTAACATCTCTTACCACACATAATATTCAATCTCCAAACAACATGGAATGAGAAGCTTCTAAAATATAGCTATGTAATGCAAGAAATTAATGCTGTAGAACAGAATAAGGTACATGGCATTCTCATTTTCCTGCTGGAGCTATCCAGGAGGTGTTCTGAGGAATATTTCACTAAGCCTACAGAAGATAAATTTATAACCCAGTAATCATTCAGTCACCAACATGTGTCCTTTTATCCACTTGGGTAAAAATCCATGCAATATGAAATGTGAAGGATCAATAGTAGGACCATGATTGACCTGACATTGTTAGGTCAATAGTTCTTTCAGACTGAGAAATCAAAGAGAGGTTTTGGTAGAGAGGGTCATGCTGCCACATGGGCAGGTACCATGCCTTGTAAACACCTCATGCCTGAGGTGGAAAGGGAAGTGTGGCTGGAGCCAGTTAGCTGAGGTGGGTCATGTCATTCCACCCCCACCCCACCCCCAATTTGGGCAGTGTATACATCATTCAGGAGTTCCAGAGCTAAAGAGGTCAATCTCCCCACAAGGATTGAGTAGCAGACTGGGTGGGGAGAGAGACAGCATGTAATACTGTAGCAGCAAGCACCCCAGTGTCCCCAAGGTGCCTGCTCACACAGGTTCTTGGATCTGCTTTGTTAAAGGAAAGCAACTCAAAATGGG
>NW_027185811.1:5298623-5345969 GCF_028583685.1 Petaurus breviceps papuanus | reverse complement strand
ATTTTTTCATTTGTTTAGATCTGTTTAATAGTATCTTGATTTCTCATAAAGTCACTAGCTTCCATTTACTCCAATCTAACTCTGAAGGAATGATTCTCCTCAGTGAGCTTTTGAGATTCTTTTTCCATCTGGCAAATTCAGCTTTTTAAGGCATTCTTCTCCTCATTGGCTTTTTGAGCCTCTTTTCTCATTTGAGTCAGTCTATTTTTTAATGTATTATTTTCTTCAGTCAGGTTGTTGACTCTCATTTCATAATTTTCTTGCATCGTTCTCATTTCTCTTCCCAATTTTTCCTCCACTTCTCTTATTTGGTTTTCAAAATCCTTCTTAAGGTCCTCAATGGCCTGTAACCAGCTCATATTTTTCGTGGAAGCTTTTGGTGCAGGAGTTCTGACTTCACTGCCTTTCTCCTATTTCATGCTTTGATCATTTTTGTCCCCAAAATAGGAATATAAAGTTGGGTTGCTCTGTTTGCTTTGCTTCCTGTGCCTGCTCATGGTGCCACTAAGTTACTTGACTTTTGGGCTTTTTGCCACAGTAGGACTCTGCCACCAGACAGGGGAGCTTTGTACCAAACGCTGGGGTTTTCTCAGCTGCCAAAGGTATTAGTTGGGTGCCCTCTCTGAAGTCTCCATACGCTCTGGCAAGCTGGTCACACACTCCAGGACCTCCACCCTAGACTGCAATCCAGGTCCAAGGAAGTTAAAGCAAGAGCGAGTACCCCTCAGACTGGTCACTTGGTCCCCCTACAATCTGCAGGCCAGGAGCTAAAGCTGCCACGTGGCAGTGGCTGCACGGCCACTGCGCCTCAGCTGCTTCTCACCCTGGGGGCAAAGGCTGACCAGCACTCCCAATCTATGGGATCCCAAAGTCCACAATGCACTGACCTTTCACTTTGTCCTTAGCCTCTATGGATTGATAATTCTGGAAACCGCCCCAGCTGCTGGTGATCTGAAGTCCCTCCAGCCAGCAGCTGGTCAGGCCCGCCCTAAGGCTAAAAACTCAGCTCAAGCCAGGCTGGGGTCGGCTCCCAGAGCACTGCACTGGCCACTACCTGCCAGCCTGCCAGGCTGTCCTCAGCGGGAGGTTAGCTTCTCTGTGACATTTTGTGAGTTCTGTAGCTCCAAGGTTTGTTCAGAGTCACCTTTTACATTTATTGGAGGATGTGAGAGCTGAAACCCTGCAGAAGTCCTATTTCTACTCTGCCATCTTCACTCCGCCCCTCCAAATTCTTACAGGTCTTAAATATAAGGTTTATGTGTAAAAGACATGCAGGAATTACCAGGAATGGAAATTTTTTTTCACAGTACTTACCCTTTTTTTCTGATTCAGACATAAACATTATTGCCATATCAAATCTTTTTAGTTCAGATAATCTCTGTAAAATTTCAAGGGTAAGTGATGGTTTTTCTTTGCTGAAATGATATAGAGGAAAACAAATGATAAATCAAAAATAGTACAATTTCTTTTCTTTTTTTAAGATTTGCAATTAACCTTAAGGACTAGATTTTTCTTTCACCTACTTATTTTTCATTCATTCTATTTTAAAGTAGAATTTTCATAATACTCAGAGACTTAATTTCTCAGAGACTTAGGACTTTTTCCATCTGAAAAAACTTGATCTTTAATTTTTCTAGGGACTAAGAATCACATCAAGTAAAATAATTTGAAAGGGATAATAATATATCCATCTTTGAGTAGTTGGAAAAGACAAATTAGCTTACTTATCTATTATAATCTATCTGCTCTCATCATCCCACCCTTTTCCTAGAAGGGAGGGAAATATATTTTTCCCTGCCTCTTCCCCATTTTGCTTTCCAATTTCAATACTTAATATTTCTTTGAAGTTTCTGCAACCATAAATTTACTGAGTGTAATGAAAAATAATTTTATTACATTTACTAAAATAAATAATAAGTAAAAAGCAATGAAATTCATATATTACAATAAAAAATAAAGCCTGGTAACATAGTAAGATAATTAAGAAACTCAACTTACTCAATGTAAAAATCATGCAGAGTTTTCAAAATCTGATTGAATACATCTGGCTCTAAGGATTTTTGAAACAGCTTAGGATATAAGGAAGGCTCAATTTGCTTGGGGAAAAAAGAATAGTTATAAAAATTACTAAGTATATAGGTTTATAAAAATCATAATCATATATTCCATTTTTCATCAGTCACTTATGAACAAAGAACAAATTTTGAGATGAGGAATGACTGCTAGTCATGTTGTATTAAAATGGACTTAGAGAGTTACACTAAATTCAAAGATACAATGGGATGTACAAAAAGAAATTATAGCCTACAGAAAACACAAAATAATCTTCATAAGCTTATTCAGGCCTGGAAAAGCAGAGTTCAAAAAAGGAATACCTTGCACAGGAGACTCACCTATCTATGAAAGAGTTCTCATGAAAACAAAAATGAGATGTAGTAGGTTTATTAAATTTGAAAAGGGCAAAATTTAATAAGTGCATAACTTTCTTCAACCAAATCAAAGCTGAACAGTTGGAAGACAATTTGTAGAAGGATTTTTTCACTATTTTGAAGATCTCAACCCGAAAAACAGCTTAAAGTATCAATATATACAATTTACATTAATATGCTGTACATGATAAATTGTACACTAGGATACAGTGTAAAGGAAAATCTTTCCAGACACTTCAGTTTAGTCAGAATGACATGTCCAAAACAGATCTTACTTCTTTCTCTCCAAAATCTCCCCTCTTCCAAATTTCCCTACTGTTGTGAGGCCCTACCCAGGCTCTCCTTTTTTGTATTCTCAGCACCTACAACACAGTAAGCACTTATTAAATGCTTGTTGATATGAATCCATTTTTATGAGTCCATGTGAGATTAGGTGATGGGTAAAGACTTTTTTAAAATTTAAAGTATTATGGGTACCTTTTGTTTTTTATATCCTCATCATTTCCAGATAAACGACTAAACAATACCAACCAACACAGCAGCATTTACATTGAACAAAGTATGCAGTATTTTGCATCCAAAGTTCACCACCTCTCCAAAGGAAGGAAATAAATGCATTTCCTCATCTGTCCTCAAGGGCCAAGACTGATTATTACAATTATATGGCATTCAGTTTTGTTTTTAAATAGAACTGCTAACTTATATCACTTACCTTTAGATACTGATATAACATATCAGGAAAATTTTTCAGCTTTCTGAAATCAGATTCAAGCTGAAATGAGTTTGCAGGTATTGGTGGAAGAACATTTGTAACAAATGGAGCAGGTGTATTTTTTACTTCAGTGAAATTTTTCTTACTGAAAGACTGATGTACACTTGATGAGTCCACTTTTATATTGGCATGAGGTCTGAAAAATATTTAATAACTTATGTAGTACTTTACATACACAGTCTTATTTAGGTCAAACAATCCTTTGAGGTTAATGCTAGAGATATCTTTATTTCACAGATAAACAAAATGAAGCTGAGGAAGGACTTGCCCATAGTCACTTGGATGCAGGTGACAAGCAGGAGTCGACCCTAAGTTTCCTTTAGTTCACACCAGGTTACCTTAGCTAAAGTTCTTGGCTGGAAAAATTAATATCTTAAAAAAAATGAATAAGACAATGTATTTTTTCCAGGGTCTTATTGCCCATGATGTAATTTTTCCCATCCCTAGAACTAAAAAAATATTGGAGAGAAGAGGATAGATGTAACTGGTTATCTTTACCTATCAAACACTGCAATAAACCCTTGGTTCCAGTATTAATAAAAGGCAAAAGCCTTTTAAATTTTGTGCCAGTACAACGCTGAATAAAATTAAAAACAGAGAAATAATGTTTCCCTTTAGCAAGTACCTTCTTGTAAGGTTGGTTTTTTGATGAATTAATAATTTTTATTAAAAAGTTTATTAAATTTAAGCTCAAACAAACCCTTGCTTAATTTAGCCTACATACATCCATTAAATTATTACCATTTCCTTTCTACTACCAAGGGAAAATGTGACTGTTTAAAAAATGTAAAATCAAGTATGTGAAACATACAAAAACATTCTCAACAGTATAACTAGAGCTATTTGCCATCCTTTGGATGTTTCTTTAATGATCAAATTTCATCAAATTTTATTACTAATTTATCTTTGAGATTAAAAAAGTTGAAGAATAACTTCTGAACTAAAGTCTATACTGTATATTCAAAATATTTTCTTGGAGGGCAGTTAGGTGGTGCAGTGAATAGAACAACAGTTTTGGAGTCAGGAGGACCTGGGTTCAAATTAGTCTCAGACACTTGACACACTTACTAGCTGTGTGACCTTGGGCAAATCACTTAACCCCAAGTGCCTTGCCTTCCCCCCTCCAAAAAAACAAAAAAGATATTTTCTTATTCATTCAGATATTTTGCATAGTTGCTCTAATCTACATTGTCTCACAGCAATATCATTAATAATCTAAAACCAAACTCCACGATAACTTCTAATCCTCTATAATGTCAGTCAGCTGGTCACTAGAGAAGAAAATTGAACTGATGATTATAATGACAATCTGAACTAGTGCCTGGGCCTCAATGGCATTAAAATCCCTGACCATAAGTATATTTTTAGTCATTATAATGTTTACTCTTGGGTACATAAAAAAATAACCACTGCTCCTAAAGACAACAATAATGTTTCACCTAATGCTGTCTTTTCTTTTTGCTTTTCTGCAGGGGTGAAGGGAGGGCAATTAGGGTTAAATGCCTTGCCCCAGGTCACAGGGCTAGTAAGTGTTAAGTGTCTGAGGCCACATTTGAACTCAGGTCCTCCTGATTCCAGGGTCGGTGCTCTATTCACTGCAATGCTGTCTTTTCACAACACAAAATGTTGAAGAGGGGATGCCTTAAAAATTATTTTTTGCAATAAACAGCATTGATAAAGGTCTTTATTTCCTTTCCTTGTGTTTCCTTAAACAAAATCTCAGATATTAAACTTAAAAAACAACACTAGTGATGAAGGGAGATATAGGGACGGCTAGGTGGCACAGTGAATAGAGCACCGGCCCTGGATTCAGTAGGACCTGAGTTCAAATCCGGCCTCAGGCACTTAACACAAAAACTAGCCGCGTGACCTTGGACAAGTCACTTAACCCCAATTACCCTCCCCCCCTCAAAAAAACACTAGTGAAAATTTAAATTGTTATGTGTTTCTACTCTTAAGCCAAAACTGAGCAGCTGCTTTTGCTTTTAATAGCAGTGAATTCAGAATAATTAAAAGTAGTTAAGTTTTTCCACGGCAATCATGTCTCCACAGAACACTACTGAATGTGCATATTTGTACTCACTGCAGGACTTGAATATCTGTGATTTCTTCTATCTTTGATACTTTTGCTTTTGGAGTATCACTTGCAGGCAAAAGATCATCTTGGCTTGAATTCTTTTTACTTGTAATAGTTGAAGCCTTCATAACATTTGTTGGATTAATACAATTGGTCTCTAACATGGAAATGGTATTTGTTGCTGGCAATTCAATATTCTGCACCAAGTTACCAATTTCTTCAATGACGACTGTCCTCAGTGGTTTCTAAATTGAATGGTAAAATCAGTTCTTTGATAAATATTTTTATACTAATGGTTTAATATTTTCACCAACCAACAAATATTTGGACAAATTCTAGGGACACTATGTTCTTTTGGTCCTCAAAGTTTGGTGGCTCCCTTCAGAACCAAGTGGTATTCTCAAACATATGGAGCACATTCTGAAAGATCTGGAAATAATTCCAGTTACCAGTTCACCCTATGCTTTGGGACTTTCTGAGTTCCAAGTCCAGGATTCTCTGCTAAATCTGCAGAAGCCTGCTCCTCCATAACATTACCCAAAACCACAATTCTCAATCACTGCAGTCCTCCTCAAAGCTCCTATTGTAGTAACGACAACTTCTCATCTAGTAGTGATGGAGGAAGGAGAGAAAAACTGTTGGCCTTAGTCAGCCCCTAACTCCTACAACATCAAACTTCCAGAAGGGTACTAATAAATGTTGGTTTCCAAGGGGCCTCAGACAGCTTTCACTGAGTACCAGTACCTCCTCAGCAGTGCTACACTGCTTCTTCCTAGAGTCAGGAAGCTGGGGGTACAGATGGAGTAGAGTTTGCAGAGAGCATGGCCCACCTCAAGTTAACTGTGAAGGTATGTCTATCATAGGGGCTAGGACAATGGGTACCTGAAAGGCTGAGGAATGGATGGAGAAGCTACTTGGAGCAGTGGTGGAGAGTTAGGGAATGCTTAGAATCCCTGAGGCCCTGGACACCCAGTCCTAGCTTCCTTGGGCATGATATAGGTAGAGTACAGTGTACTGACTTCTAAAGTAAGTTCATTATTCTGCCTTCACCCTCAGCTTCCTCTAGGAAAAAGATAACTCTTTGGAGAAAGGAAAATTTGGGGAGAGGGAAGAGAAAAGTTGGAAGGAGTGAAAAGAAACTAGAGGAAACATTGAGGAAGTGAACATGAGAAATGTACAGGGAAAGAAGAGACAAAGATTTAAAGGAAGACAAGTGGTCGAAGAGCCAGGGTATTTGGAAGCAGGGAATGGGGAGAAAGGGAGATGATAATATAATGAGTGGGTTAGAAGAAAAAGAGGAGAAAATGTAGAGAAGAAATAGGGAAAAGAACCAAGTGGAGTGGTTAAAGGGTGAGATATATGATGTTTAGGAAAATTCCTGGGGCATAGTGGGTGGGAGGGGTGGTGGTGGTAGACAGTGAAATAGGAAGAGTGAGGGGGGAGTATCAAAAGAATAGTGAAAAGAGAAAAGTGGAAAGGGAATAAGGAGAGAGGGGAAGAAGAAACTATGCAGCAGAGTTTTTAATCAGAAGTTCTCAATAAACCTTAATTCGACCCCATATCCTGGGTACCCAACCCCTTCACAGAACCCAGGTGTCTAGCCTTCCCCATCATCTTTCACCCCAATTCTGGTTTTAGGACTCCAATGCCCTGCTCTATTCCCTAGACTTCTTCACCTTAGATAGCAATCTAGGTACTGCTTCTCCATCCAACTATTATTTCTACTCTGTTACTAGAACCCAGATGGTGCTATCCCTAGATACCTGCACTATCTCCCACATATAATCCCTACGCAAAGGAAATTGACTAAGAGTAGAGTAAGGGTGGAGATGGGAGATGATACTTTGAGGGTAGAACACCTCTCTTTCTAACAAGTCTAAATTTTTTTCCTTCCCAACTCATACAAGGCAAGTCCCCTGAGGGAGGGGGCTGGAAACAGCGTCTAGAGAAAAAACAAGGAGAAAATTATTCCTTTAAAAAAATAAATCCAAACATTGAACAACCTCAGAAACTACAATGTGCCTTCCCAGTTCCATTTCATAATATTTCCCTCTCTATATATTTTATTTTCCAGCCAAACTGTACTCCCTGTCCCTGCTGAGATTATTCAATGCCACTGTTTATATCCTTCACCTCAGGTTGGTAAAATCCTACCTATCCTAGAAGATAGTTTAAACACATTTTAAATCCACTTTTCATTTCCCCCACTAACAGGTGTGCACACACAGTTCTCTTCATAAATTCTCATAACTGTGTGATGTATTTTATTGGATTTGTATCTAATTCAAAGTGTTGTGATACATCTAATTATTGCCCTCTCACAGAGAAAAAAGTTCTCTTCTTTGGAGTAACATCTTTCTGTTGCAGGAGACTACCACTAAAGAGTTCAAAAATCCCAGTTTCATTTCACAAATATGAATCCATTTTCCAAACTAGGGTTTACTCATCCTTAGTCTACATAAGCAATATATAATTTGTGAGAGGATAAGCCAATGTCTAAAACTCTAAGTTACAGGGCAAAGTAAAAATTAACTGACAGACTCAGTTGAAATGTAACATCAGCAAAAGAACATTGGAAAGGCAGGAAATCTGAATTTCTAGGTTTGGTTCTTCTACGGACTTCTGGAAATTTTGGCAAACAACTGTCCCTAAGTTTCAGTATACTGAAAACAGGAAAAAATAACAATTTCCCTGAGTATCGATTAATCATTTATTAGTATATCACTATGTTCTAGGCACTTTGCTAGGCTCTAGGGACACAGATACAAAAATAAGGAAATCCTTGCCCTCAAGGAGCTTATATTCTACTATGGGGAGACAACATAATCACCAATAAACAAAGGATCTAGGAGTAGAGAGAAGGGAAGAGATGTGAAGACTTCATGGCATTGTTTTAAGGACTGAATAAGATACATAAGTATAAATGCTCTGTAAATTATGACATGCTAAACAAATGTAAGGTATTATAATAATTATGTAACATTCACAGCTTATAAAATACCTTCCTCAGAGCAACCCTGTGTGTCAGACAGAGCCAGGACCATTTTGCAAACAAGGAAATAGGGAGTCAGTAGAGCTAAGCGCGGCCTTGCCACATTCACAGGGTTAAAAGAAGAGCTGAGACTTGAACCCAGTTATTCTGACTCCGAGTTTAATGTTCTTTCATTGAGCTACTTCTCCAAAGTAATAAAAAGTAAAACATCTGGGGCGCCTAGGTGGCACAGTGGGTAACAGTGCCAGCCCTGGAGTCAGGAGAACCCGGGATCAGTTCTGGCCTCAGATACTTAACACCCACAAAAAAAAACTGGCTGTGTAACCTCGGGCAAGTTACTTAACCCCAATTGCTTAATAAAATATAAAAAAAAAAAGGAAAACATCTAGTTTTATCAGCACTTTTATTAAAATACTTTGCATTAATGAACAGAAAAAAAGATAATGAAATTTAAGTTTGCAGTGCAAAATATTCTAAAACATTCTTCTATTTTCATAATTTAAACAACTGTGTTCTTTTCTTATTCTTATCTCAGTAAGGCTAGAAGGTATAATAGCAAAACTGCTCCAAATAAAGCTTTCCATACTTGCCTTTCAAACACATGTATCAGACTTCTCAATTTTATAAATGCAAGTAAATTTCCAGCATTTATTGAGATAACACTGTTATTAAAAGTGAAATATAAACCCCTGGAAAAAGTTGTACTTACATTTGATCTAAGATGAAGTGGTTTATCAATGGATTTTACCAAGTTTTGCCTTTCTGTTGATTTATCAAACACATCAGCCCATAGCCCTTTTTCAATCAGTTCCTTAAAAATGAATGTGAGATGGTTATCTGATATTCTCACTTGAAATATATAACACATTAAATATTTTTATATTTCAGAATTTTAAAACACTATTATGACAAGAATACATACTTTTTTAATCCTGGAAAGTTCACTTACTGCTTGCTTATTTCCTGGTTCAAGATTTAAAACCATTGTGAAGTCTGAAAAAGAGGAAAAAAATACAATAGGCAAAGTATTTAGAGTTCAGGAGATTATATGTTCAGATACTAATCCCATGTCTTCCTACCAAGGTTATACTTAAATGTGTTAGAAAATAGAGCAAGTCATTCAGGGGAGAACAGCATTTAGCATTAAAATAAATGAAATGGGAATCAAGAATAGATTCTATTTTTCTATATTTGCTATATGAATAGAATAAATCAGTTATAGTTTCTTCCCTGAATACATAAATAATTCAATTCAGATCAATAAACATTTATAAAAAAAGCCTACAAGGTACAAAGCAGCACTATGCTAGGAGCTGGGGATATAGGGACAACATTATAAAAGTCCCTGCCCACAAGGAGTTTATATTCTGCTGGAGAAATATACATACACAGATAAACTGAAAAAGGTAATTCGAAGAGGGAGAGAACACTAACAAATAACAGATGGCCCCTGAGTTAAAAGGATTTTAAGAAACAAAGATGAGGAAACATAATCCAGCTTGTGTAAATGAAGAAGATGCAGATGAAATCTTTAATTCAGTAACAGCTGGCAGTACAGCTTGGCTAAAGATAGAGAGAATGAAGGGTAATAATATGAAATAAGGAAAAATATGGAGTGCCACTGAAGGTTTTTTAGGAAGGGAGTAGCATGGCCAAAGTTGTGCAGGTATATGGAAGACAGACCTCAGACAACAGATGACTAAGGTTTACATTCATACATACACCTTGAATAGGACCTGTAAAATTTACACTCTATTGGTATAGACTTTGAAAATCTCATGTCACCTCAACACCATTAAAGCAATAACTTTGAATGCTAATATCAAGAAAAAGATACAAAGTTCTGTGCTGGTTTAATCAAATGAAAAAAGTTGTTTAAGAGAGAAAATATCTAGACCCTAGTCCCAGCCTCACAAATTTATGGCCTGTTTTTTGAAAGTCAGTCTCCCTATTCTTCTATTATTCTGGGGGCTAGTGTATAGTTTTGTGGTCCTAAGTTTCCCTCATTACCACCTCTCCTATAAAAAAAGACCTTATAGCAAAGGAGATTCTAACATTTTGGTCCAGACCCATTATTTCATAGATGAAGAAACCAGTAAAGACCTTTCTTCTACCAATGCTGGCAATAACTAGAGTTGCCTGGGGACACTGAAAGGATAAAGTGACTACCTCAGTTTCAGATAGTATATGCCAAAGGAAGGAATTGAACTCATGTCTGCCTGACTCTGAGGACAGCCCTCTATCTACTATGACAAACTGTAGTGCAGGGGAAGGGAGGAGGGGAGGAAGAAAAATCCTATTTATTTATGTATTTATTTTGAACACAGAAAAATAAAATTTAAAATTGTAGCAACTTAGTATCTGATATTTGCAAGGTCCTATGAGGGATACAAATATGAGTTAAGTCATGACCCTGACTTCAAAAAACAGTAGGTTAAGTAGGTTAAGACATGTACACAAATAACCGTATTTATACAAGGGGGAATGAAATAAATGCAATTGAAATGTACCCACAAAGTTAGCTATGAGTGTTTAAAGGGAGAAAGAATATTAGCTGTGGTGGATCAGGGAAGACTTCATGGGAAAGCCTAACTTTCCTTTCCCCATCATCCCTAAAGAGTACCTGGATCAACTTTCAGGGAGAAAAATGGGTCACATCCCTTTAAGAGTCAATTGTGAGATTTGTCTCCAATCACATCTACCTCATTATTCCTCAACATTCCCTCATTCTGCTCCTTAAGTCCATGCAAGCTTATAATTTAGCTTCACAGGTGCTATTGGGAAAATTTTCTTTTCTTTTTCTAGCTCCCACTGAAATTTTTTCTTTAACATTGACTTTTATAAGATTCTGAGTTCCAATTTTTTCCCCTTCCCCACAAAATTAAGGATTTTTCCAGATTCTAATGTAGTCAGCATATCAAAGGAGACCAGGGATACTTCTCTCCCTTTTTTTTTTGCAAAGGTGGGGTAGTTTAGGGGCAGAATAGTGCATATACTTTCAGAGTCACTGATATGTTGCTTAGTTTTGCTAAACTACATTTTTCTTAGAAGTTTTAAAGTTCTTGACAAAATTTTAAAATAAATCTATAACTTCATTTATAGATTTAATAAAGTGAAACCATTAGCTCCCTAGAGATTAAATTTTCATAGTTTTGACTAGGTATCTTGGGTCATAGCTTTGATTAGATTATCTTTGATACCTTAAAAGATGAAGGCTCCTATTTACTTGCCTGCCTCTCCCCTCCCCCAAATGATGATTAAAATTAGTCAAATCTGCCACTGCGCCTAGATGGGGAGGGTGTCATTGTACTCCATTCACCATTCCAGTTAACTTTCAGGATCTTTCACTCCCCTATGTGAATTATTTCCCTATATAGAATACATAAAGATATAAAGAATATAGCTCCTTGAGAGGAAGGCATAAACTATCTGCTTTTTTATTTGTATCCACAGAATTCTGCACAAAGTTAAGTGCTTAATGAATGTTTTTTCATTCATTCATCTGTTTATTCATTCATTCATTCAAGCTGGATCCAGAGGGATACAGAAAGATCCCAGAAACTGGGAGACAATCAAATATAGAACACTAAATATAATGTTAAATTTTGTTAATGTAGTAGTTTTGCAGAATAGTCCCCTCACCCCACCTGCTCACCTTTTTTTTCCCCCTAGGTTTATTGCAGGGGAAGAGCATAGGGGAGAGATTAGGTAATGGAGATGATATAAAATCAAGAGTAACACATTTTTAAAATGATCATGAAATTCATCAGATCTTTAATTCTCACTAGCTTTTATTAAGGTTTATTTAGAAAATACATAACTCCTGAGGATTTTTCATAACTCTGCTGTCCAATCGAGGGCACAAGGAGAATTATGTAGATTTATACTTTCCCATCCATTCAGAAAAGTCTAGGGTAGTTTTTCAGTTTTCTCTGATTAAACTCAACTAATCATTGCTAATGTTCCCTCTGTAACAATTGCCACTCAATGAACTGATAAATGGGAAACTTTAGTTCAAGCCCCAGCACCATCACTATCTATATGCCTGTTTCTTCATCAGTAAAACACGGAAACATATATATGTATATATATCATAGTTACAATTTGGATTTTAAACATCACAGAAACAAAGAATTTTAGAGCCACAGAGGACCTTAGAGATACCCTTTCTCTTCCATCCCTATTACCTGAAATCAAAATGGTACTTTTCTACTGAATTCTTCCTGGCACTGTGTATTCTAATTTTCCAGGCATTTGGAATTCTATTCCTCCCCCTTTTAAAATTCTACCTATCCTTCAAAGCTCAGCTTAAATGTTACCTCCTTCATGATGTCTTCATTACATCTCCCAGTTGAAATTAATCTTTTTCTTTAGTTTCTATCATACTGTGTCACTGCCTTAATCATCACAATCTATCATATATTAAGAGTTAATGCTTTAGTAAGTTTATAAGTTTAATTGAGGGCACTGGGTGTGCCTCATTTATCTTTCACACACAGGGCCAATAACAATAGCAACAACCTCATTGAAACCCAATCTGGTATACATGTTGGGGGTAGGGCACAACAGCAAAGTGGGGAAATAATAGCCAAGGTGATGTGCGGAGGGAACTTTGAATGCCCCTAAATCACTACAGCAGTAATGAAGGCCTGGCAGGAAACCTGGAACACTGGCTAACAGGGATCTGATTGGTGATACCAAAGATGAAATGCCAGTCAGTATGATGAAATTGCATATGATTACAGAAGCTGGCCCTACTTGAAACTGTCACTGCGATCAGCTTGCTACTGAGAATAAAATCCTTTAACGTTCTGGTATAAAAAGGCAAGACACCTCAGAAGAAATCAGAAATATGAATGTCAGAAATACTTCAGTGCACTAAAGCAAACAAACAACAATTACATGTGTAATAGGCTAAAGAAATGAACACTTTAATTATATTGTAGTATTAATCACAATAAAAACTAAAACTCAAACCTCTTCAGCATTCCCTGTCCCTGGCTGAAGAGGGTAGACAAAACTGTGAACAGACCTCACCAAGGGCTTCACGCGACTTCACGCTACTTTTAGTCAACAATACCATCAACTCCAATTCAAACATTAATGTATCACTGTAGGGCAATAATAAAAAGTAATTTTATCCCTAAACTTAAACTAAATGAACTAAGAGATGAAATCAATAAGTTACTAAAAGCTAAAGAAAAAAAAATTAAACATCCTAAGCTCATTATTTTTCATGGACTGAAAGACAACAAATCCCTGCACTACATATAGGTACAGAGCTCAAAACTGGAACTAGAACAGTAATCACAGAATGAACCGTTGCCCACAAATGTCTGAATATAATACTGCCCTATAAAAACTTATCAATGTTTTCTAATAGTTGTCACTATTCCAAAATAATTGTACCATCCAAGGTACATAGAATAAAAAGCTTTCAAAATACAGTGACCAGGTTAGGATCAAAATCACATATGAATAGGATGAGGTGAGTGTCATCTTTTTTGTCCTGTCTGCTACTAAGAGTTATAACAAAAATACTTTCAGTAAGCCTTCAAAGAATATATTTATATCCCAATACTTATATTCGAGTATAAAAAGCTATTTTGTCCATCTGTGTAATAGTCTGTAGAACACTGACTATAAAGGAACAACAGGTTGGCAACTTGTCTCAGGGTTGTTTTCTTTCTGAACTGTGTTGAAAAAAAAGAGAAAAATGAGATAGCAATGTAAATTATAATAGCAGGACAGCAACTTGTCCTAGATCTGTTTCTATTTTAACTTGGATCAATAATTTTAAGAGTAAGATGAATATTACTGTTATTATTAACAATTTAACTGATGAGAAATTCCTATACTACAAAAACTTCATAATATTCTTGGGAATTTAACAACTGGCCTAGCAGTTATAGACAAAAACATTTTTAATACATATCACCATAGTGCATATGAAAAATTTCCAAATTACATGGAATGAAAAGTTTTCAAATATAGAGATCTAGTAAAAGAAATCAAAATCATGATGAAACAGCAGGAGGCACATGAAATATCATCTCCATTCTGCCTGCCAGTGGAGTTATCCCAAAAATGCTTTCAGTGAGATACGCTTACATCCCAATATTCTTAATTCCATTCCAAGAGGCACTTGTTTTATTCAGCTATTTAACAGTGTAGAGCATTACTTTCCCTCCAAATGTTTCTATCTCCCCTAATCACAAGGCTAATAAGTATTTAAGAGAGAGTATGCCTCAGACAGTAAGCACTAAATATTTATTGAACAGAACTGTAAACCTTTTTTCTTCTGATTTCCAATATTCACCAAGACAGCACCATTTTCCAAGTAGACTTTCCTATTTGGAAAAAATACACTTACTGACCTATATGAGTATTTAGCAGTTCTATTTCTCACTGTAAATTGATTTTCTGAAATAAAGCAATCCCAGGAGTTTGAATGATGAGAATAAGTTTTCCTAGGGCCTATCTGTCCCTAGAGATGAGCCAAGTTTTCAGATCCCTAGAGCTAATGAAGCTCAAGAACAAATTAACAGAAGCTTCAAAGGTTTCTATATCATCAATCATTACCAAACATCTTGCCTATAGCTGTTTTCAATACATAAAAATATGGAAAATCTGGTTAACCAAAATATTTTATTTGTCAATCAGTAAGATTCTCAAATAATTCAATGACAGACAGCATGGCATGGTAGAAAAGCCTCAGTCCTAGCTTTACCATAAATTGGCAACTGAGTGCTTCTGTTTCTCATCTCTAAGTTAAGGAAGTCAGAAGAGACAATCTTAAAGGTTTCTTCCAGTTCTTAAAAATTCCGACTTCAGAAAAAAGCACAAAAAAGGATGATGAACTCTTGACCATTTACCTCCTCCGGGTAGCCTATGTGAATTCCCATAGTTGTAAGTACCCCCTACCCCACAGAATTATTTTGCATGTATTTACTTATCTGTGTACATGGTACTTATCTCAACAGAATTTAAGTTCCTCGAGGGCAAGGACCAGTTCATTTCTATCTCCAGAGTTTAGATACTGCCTCCTGTTATAGGACTTTAATGAAGTTTCCTCTTATTAAATTAAATTAAATCTCCCAAAGCATAGGCCTGGCTCAAGAATAACTGTGGCACAATGGATAAAGAGGTGGCTTTGGGGACAGGAAGACCTGGTTTCACGACCTTTTCCTGATATATACAAGCTATGTGACCATAAGTCACAACCTTTCAGTGGCTCTAGGTAACCTTCTCAGACTCTAATTTACAAAGAGATATCAGTCTGCATCTATAAAGGGAGCACTAGTTCAGGAGGAAAAAAAGCTGATTTTTCAACCATAAATTCATACTTTCTTCTCCTAGCTCTAAGTATATGTTGACCAGACAGTAAAGAGTTATTAAGGAAAAAGTACTATCACAAGTACTGTATCTAAAAAGAGAACCTTTACAAAGCAACAATCATAGCTCATAATTTTTTTGGGGGGGTTGTTTTGCTTTTTTTGGAGGGGGAAGGTAGGGCAATTGGGATTAAGTGACTTGCCCAAGGTCACATGGCTAGTGTTAAGTGTCTGAGGCTGTATTTGAGCTCAGGTCCTCCTGACTCCAGGGCCGGTACTCTATTCACTGCACCACCTAGCCGCCCAAATAGAGCTCATATTTCTAATGTTCTCAGAGTACTTTCCTTACAATTCTAGCCAATAAGTTATTTTAATGTCATATTCTTTTATTTTATGAATATACTTGTCTGCATCTCTCTTATTTTACAGCTAAAATTTTGGAGTTTTATACATTAATAGCATGGCTTTATACATGACAGAGATAAAAAGAAAATCCACATATTTTTCAAGCAGAAAACTGAAAATCAACAGATTAGCACTAAGAAACCTAACCTTACTACAGATCAAGGTGCTTTATAAATACAAAGTTAAACATAATTGATTTATTCAAAACTGAATTGGTTATTGGTGATAATTAAAATAAAAGCAGGACCAAAGTTACTATGCACTAAGTGAAGATTAATACTGATATAAGACAGCCAGAGAGGATGAGAAAAACTTTAAGCAACATTTTATATAAATAATTGATGTGAATTATCTATTTTTATAATCACTACAGCAATTCCACTGATGCTCTTTAATCAATGAGCATTTATTAAGTGCATATTGTGTGTTAGACACTGGGGATACAAGAACAAAAATGAAATTGTCCTTGCCCTCAGTGGGCTTTATTTAAGGAACACTGTTGATTCTAGTTGAACTGTTCTATGTCCTTAAAACTATATTTCTCCCCTCTTGTATTCTTGGTCCGATCTCAAACTGGTCTTCTCCCTGTTCCTTCACATGGGACACTCCATCTCCCATCTCTGGGCCTTTGGACTGGCCACCCCATATGTCTGTAATGCACCCTCCTTCCTTACGTCTACCCCATGGAGTCCTTCTCTTCTTGGAGGATATACTGTATAACTGTATAAAGCCTTCACTGATCTCCCAACTGCTAATGTCCCCTCTCTCAAACTATACTGTGTTTTACTACTTTGTACATATTAGAATTTACTAACTTCAAATTTCTGCTGTACATATTTTAACATGTATTCTTTGTAAGCTCCTTTTGTCAGTAGGAATTGTTTCATTCTTTGTACTTGTACCCTTAGCACAGTGCCTGGAACATAGTAGATGCTTAATAATTGTCAACTGATTTAAAAAGGTTGTGTTATTCAGACATTTCACTAATTCAATCTAGTTTCACCACAATTATTAATTAGTGAGATTTTATTACATGCTATCAAAATAAATGATTGAAACTGCTTATGGAGTTTTGTTTCTTAACTGCAAGACCACTGAGAACTTCATCATGGTTAAAAACAGTAAGCTATTATGAGAGGCATTATGGTATAGAGGAAAAAAACATAAGACTTATACTAGGAAGACTTGGGTAAAACCCCTGACCTATTCTTTCACTAGACCTGTGACTTTTACCAAGTCAACTAATATTTCTTGATTTCTTCATTTTTTTTTTGATTTCTTCATTTTCAAAATAAGGTTTATAGAGCAGTTAATTCTCCAGTTCTAAATCCTATGATCCTCCTAGAAAGCTATCTGAATAACCCTTTAGTGCAAGGGCATTATTCTGTTCTTTCTTATATGTCCCACAGTGCCTTATTCACTCAATTATCAGTATTTACTGAATAAATAAATGAAGCTATGGATGACAAGAGTTTTATCCTTGGTCTGTGGAGAAGGGTATATAAAGTCTTGCTCCTCTAACTTAGGTCTCATCAAAATGACTGAATTCTAGTAAATACTATAAAAATCTTACCTTCTTTGGCTTCATTTAATTTTCCCAGAGCTGTTCTTGCAGTACCTCTTCTGGCAAAAGCCTTCAAATATGAACCATCTAACAGTATAGCTTGTGTACAGTCTTTTTCGGCCTCTTCGTATCTAATAAACACAGTTTTACAATTCCCAAATTCAGCTTTTAAAAAATCTTAAAAGATTACATGAATAATGCCATTTAAAATGAAACACCAATCAAGAGTATTCACATTTGTGAAGAAAAGCTACTTTTCATGTCTCTGAAACTTTAAGGTGAGCTGGAGATGTTAACAGTAAAGTTAGCAGTAAGTAAAATCTCAAATGAAAATGAGGATAAAAAATACTGCCAGTTGTATTCCCCTCTCCAGGACTAGAAAAGACATTAGAGATCATCCAGTACAGCCCCTTATTCTAGAAATGAGGAAACTCCAGACACAAAGAAGTTATGTAGCTTGTGCAAGTCTACATAGTTACTTAGTAATGGCTAGAGCCTAGGTCTCCTAACTCCTTTTCCTTAGTTGACCTCTAAAGTCCCTTTTTAAATCTTAGAAATGTTTCCACTATATTAAGGTAAGCTTCAGAAAAGGGACTTTCTTTTCCCCACTGTATCCCAAGCACCTCACAGAGTATTGGCATTTGATAGTTGCTTGAAAAATGCTTAATGAATGAAAACATGACTATTCTATCAGAATCTTTTTCAGGTTACCATCTCTCTCTTTCATTGACATTTTTTCTATTCTATGATATTCTTTTTCCCTGAACTGATCACAACCTCTACTTCTCACAAAGAGGAACAAACCCAGGCAACACATAATGAATTTCTTATACCCAATCTCTCCTTACAAGGTCTTAAGAGATTCTTTGAAAAAGAATCTTTCTGTAGAATTTCCCTTATATAAAACTCTCTTATCTGCTTTCTGCTGCTTGTATTCTAGCAATACAACGGAGCCCAATTCACACTGGTAAAAATCCATAATCTCTCCTTACAAGGTCTTAAGAGATTCTTTGAAAAAGAATCTTTCTGTAGAATTTCCCTTATATAAAACTCTCTTATCTGCTTTCTGCTGCTTGTATTCTAGCAATACAACGGAGCCCAATTCACACTGGTAAAAATCCATAACTTAAATTTATAACAGAGAGGAAGGACTTTAAAAATATAAAAATGTTATAGAAACAGCATAGCACAAAAAAGGGAATAGTCCTACTATTTCACTCGAGTTCCTTTAGAGTCTCTGGGCAGGGGAATGGACTAGCATGAGCCAGATTACAATATTGTTTTCTGTTCAAGCTGGCAATTAATTTTAAAAGAGCCCACGAGATCTGCACTACTATGTTTGCCTCCAAACTTGGGAGTAGAAATCTTTTAAGCCTTCCTCAGTGATCTTTTGAGTTTAAAGTTATTGTGAGTACTTTCTTCTCTAAAGATTAATTTATTCAAATCAATTTCTAGTATTATAAATTTGGAAGTTCCTTCCAACAATGCAGATCAGATCCCATCCACATCTGCCCTTCCTGTGTCATTTTTGTCCAGGTCCTCTCACAAACTATAGCAAGTCCACCCAACATGCTGAGGGACTTTCTCCAGACACTGCAAGGACAGCAACACTTAAGCTATCTATCATCAATTGGTTATCTTGCTCTTACCACATGAACAGCCCAATTTTTTTTTTTGATCATACATTTCTCTAATGACACCCTTTACTTTTTTGGTACTTCCTTATTTGCTCTGTACCTTGACTTTGACTTCTGAGTGTAATCTTCAGCATTAAAAATGTCATACAACTCACAGCCTTAATACTGAGCAAAAATCATTATTAAAAAGATGGACCTCTGTTTCAGGGAAAAGTTTGGAATGATTAAAGGAGCTATGCAATTTCCTAAAGTCAAGAGTTCATTCTCTTCTGGTTTAATTCTAGGCCCAAATATTTGTTGACAAACACTGCCTATTTGTTATAATTTAGACAACAGATATTTTTATCAATTTGATTTTCCCAAAGCGTACTATTAAAACAAACTCTTCTTGAGCAGTTATATGGATCTTTTCCAGGAGGGTCTATAATGTTCTAGAATTTGATGCAACCAATATGATGTCATCCAAAAATAGGATCATCTGGAAGACCATACCTTAGGGAATCCTCCTCCTCTTGAATCCTGTGTATATCCTCTGAGGAATCTTGAAAACTTTTGAGTACAGACAGGAGATACTGTGTTGGATGGGAGATACTGTGCTAAAAGAGAACTTTTGACAATACACTATCCTCCACCAAATCAAATCTTTTTAAAAAACATAATCAACAAACATCAACAGTGGGATCTTAAATTCTCTACAGCTTTCAGTCAACTGATCAATGTTAGACATATTATCTATTAAGAACCATCAATCAATAAACACTTAATTAAAAGTACCAGCTATATGTCTAGCAGTGTGTTAAGTGCTGAGGATACAAAAGCAAAAGGGAAATAGTACTTGTACTCAAGGAGCTAAATTTCTATCACTTGCAAGTCTTCCTGTTCCTTACTAGTATTCTTATCATGGATGTTTACAATGCATATATATATCTTATTCTCATAAAAAATTACATATACATGGGAAAGCAGGCATTTGGATCAGCAGTTGATGTTTCCCATTACCTTTTTTCTAGTGCTAATAAGTTCTAGTATTAATAAAGTTTAAAATGTTTTCCATGCCTTTTATATCTTCATACCTTTCAAATGTCTTGAGAATCAATCTCTCAATGCCCCAATAATTGTGAAGCATCCAACACTGATCTGCTGTATATACCCTTTGTCTAAAAACAGTTACTTTTCCCATCTTTGCTCTCTTTAGCACATCTGGGGTTGTGCTATTAGAATCCTTGCCTTCATGGTTCTCGGTGGTAAATGTTATTTAAAAAAAAACACCCCAAATTCTGCAAATCTTTTCCATTTTTTCTTTTCTTTGTTGCTATCCTACCATTTTCAATCTTAAATGTTACTGAACAACTATGCTTACCTGGATCCCTCACCAAGCTTTTTTTTTTTTTTAAGGCAATTGGGGTTAAGTAACTTGCTCAAGGTTACATGGCCAGTTATTTCTGGGTGTGGTGCTAAGTATCTGAGCCCGGATTCGATCCCAGGTCATCCCGACTCTGGGGCTGGTGCTCTTACTCACTGCGCCACCTGGCCGCCCCCTTACCAAGCTTTCTAAAATTGGTTATACCTGTCACTGTTTGTCTCTGCTCATAATCCTAATCACTTCTCCATAAAATTTTAAAAATGATTTCATATCATAACATGGTGTTGCCTTTGATGCCAACTTTCTCTACGTGAGACAAGTAAAATGTGTGCTAATTATGAAGTTTTTAGGAACTTCTGCTCTCCCTTGTGATGATGATTAGCGAGCATAGGCTAAATGAAATTATTAGATGTCAATGTCATTTTAATCATTAAATATTTTTCAAGAATAATTTAAGTTGATCAGAATGGAGTTGTTTTAAATGCCCAGCAAGTCTTTGGTCACTCACATTCCTTCTTCCCAAACCATGCTGAGAGATTTATCATCATCATCTTGTTCTTCATCTTTATTCTTCCATCTAATTTTGATCTTTGCATTAACAAACAGGTTATGTTTGTTATGATCCATGTTATGCTATGATCCAGCATAGGCAGCTGATTCAGGAATGATTTTCTTAACAGTAACGACTTAATTCCTGCCTATTAATATATAATCAATTTCATTTTTTGTGGTTATTCAGTGTTCACCATGTCGATCCCCTTCTAGTTCTTTTCTAGAATCAAATATTCATAATATGCAGGCATGATTTGCCTATATATTCTCACTATATTTCTCATCAAGTCCCATTTTTAAAAAGAAATCACGAAGTATTGAAATATAAGCTGATTTAATTTGAGGATCTTACCAAGTTAGACATGGAGAATTCTTCTGTCTTTCTAGTCTCTACAACATGTTGGTGCTTAAGCTGCAGTTATTTTCTTGATGGCACTTTTGCAACTACTCACACAATCACTATGAGGTGACCAAGTGTTCCATGAAATAATGGTTGCTTGTTTCCTGAGTACATGATAAAACCACCTGAGCCTTTGTCTTTTCAAGGAGAACCATACATTAATTTCCTTTCTCTCTTCAATCATAGACAAAGTAATGCAGGATTACTCTGATTTTAAAATTATTACAAAATCCTTGAAATGTAAGGCAAAAGTTTGATCAGCAATTTCAGATAGACAGAAGAGTGGTACTTTGGAAAGAGCATTAGGCTTAGAATCAGAAGACCTTCAAATCTCTGGCCTCAGACACTAGATGTGTGACCCTGGTCAAATCATTTAACCCTTCTGTCTTATTAGTTTCCTCATCTGTAAAATGAGAATAATGAGAGCACTACTTCCCAGGGTTGTTGTGAAGATAAATTAAGGTAATAATTACAAAGCACCTAACAGTGCTTGGCACACACTCCAAGTACTATAAAATATGTTAGGGTAGCAAGGTGGATTGAGCACCAGGCCAGTCAGGAAGACCTGAGTTCAAGTCCATCCTTAGATACTCATTAGCTGTAGAACCCTGCCCAAGTCACTCAAGCCTGTTTGCTTCAGTTTCCTCATCTGTAAAATGAGCTGCAGAAGGAAATGGCAAACCACTCTAGTATCTTCGCCAAGAAAACCCCAAATGGGGTCACAAAGTATTGAATACAACTGAAACGACTGAGCATCAACAACAAATATAAATGTTAACGTGTATATATTCTGCCTAGTCAAAGTTTAGTGCAAAATTTCTAGCTACAGTATGTTTAAATAAAAGATTCAATATAATAGTGATATTATGCTAGTAGTCCTAACATTTTCTGCATAAAGTACACATGTATTCTATACCTAAAAAATTCATTACAAAGACAGTTCAATATAGTTAATGAGGGCTGGCCTTCAAGTCTCAAAGACCTAGGTTCAAGTCTTGCATCTGATATATTCTATGTGACCATGGACAAGTCACTTACCCCCTCAGTGGCCCTCAAAACTCTACAAATTACTGAAAAATTACTGATTTGTATTGGGAAAAGTTTCCACACTAAAAGTTCCCACAATAATGAAACCATGAGCAGGGACTATTTCTCCTCTCTCTACCCCAACCCCCCAAATTAATTACCTGTTACAATCCTAATACTATGCTAGTTCTAGCTATCAAAAACCTTATATTAAAATCTGTAAGACCAGACTAAGTTAAAGGAAGGTTTTGTGGAAAGAGAACTAGATTTCAAATAAGAAAAGGAAGGAAAAGCCATAAGTAGGTAATGTTCCCTTTCCCTACCACTGCTGTTCCTACCAGCCCAAGCACTGGTCTTTGAGGCTTGGTCAACAATTGTGACAAAGTTCCCAGAGATTTACTTGAATCTAGATGTTCTTCCAAAATGTGAGTGAATTTTACTTCAACCTTTTGAAGTAATAATCAACAAAAGTGCAAAGTGTGATGAACTTGAAATCAGGGGAGACCTTGTTTCAAATTCCACCTCTAATATTTTATGGATGTGTGCACATGGGCAGGTCAAATTTCTCAGCCTCATTTTCCTCATTTGTAAAATAAGAACATCTACTGTAACTATCTCACAGGTTTACTAAGAGGAATAAATGGGAAAAGCACATTAAGAACTTAACATGCTAAATTACTGTCAGCTTCTGTTAACACAATAATTTCTTCTTTACGTACTTGGTTGAAATCCAATTGCTTTCCCCCTCTTTATTCTCTTTACTGTATTTTCTACTTCCCCTATAAGCACATCTGGGATGGGATGTTAGAAAATCCAAAAATATAACTGTCCTTAATGGTAAAGTTTACTATAAAAATTTTTATAGGTTGTTTTTCATTTTTATTCTGTTTGGTGTCCTTTAATGGCCTTGGGATGGCTTTGCTTAGATGCACTTACCAAACTTTCTTTAAACTGGCTTTATCCTCCACTAATTCTCGCTTTAGATACTGTTTACAATCATTCATCTTTATTCTAAGATTTTCACAAGCAAATTTATATTCTAAACCAGTTTTGTCAGCTGCTAACTCTCTTCTTAAGGCAAGTAAGTGTTTAACTAAAGTGTTTTCTGGGCTCTAATTGTAGAATTAATTTTCATCAGCTAAATATCTATATAAAATTATTAAAATCTGTATTTATGTCATTTCTCTTGTCCATTACCAAGTTTTCATCATTATTTTTTAAACAGTCAAGGCTGAGTGGTTTCAACTGTAGGCCATATCTTTCTTCTCATTATTTATTATCTCTGACAAGTTAGTGGTCTAAGCAGAGAAAGCAGATTCAGGAATGACAGGTTTTTCCCTGTCTGTCAAAACAGAGTTTCATTTTTCGTGATGCTACTTGGTGTCTGCTGTATCCAGCACCTTTCTCAAACAAAGAGTTCATGTAAAAAGTCATGAGACTCCCATGTATTATATAAGTCTGGCTACTCACAATCCTTCTTTCCTGAACCATGCTTTCTCATATTTCTCAACATTCTCATCTTTTTCCACCTTTGTATTAGAGTTATTAAAGTATCTAAGTGTATGATGATTTAATTTGGAGAGTCTTATCTATGCTACTGAAGGCTTCTTGACTCAAAAGGTATCTGAAGGAGAAGATATCAAAGACATAGAAAAAAATTCTTGGGCATGAATACAAAAAAAAAAGGTCAAATAAACCATAAAAAATTATCAAATTTATGCCTACTTTCTCTTTATGAGACTCATTTCACATCAGTCAAGGACATCTTCACTGAGAATATTAGTAGGCAGGAAACAGAGTTTCCCAATGAATCCTCTACAAGGAACCATACCTTTACTACTATTTCACATTGGACCGAAAGATGTAGAGAATACAAAATCTCACTGTATTTATCATTTGTTGCAATATTTGATTTGGAGCAAAAATGATGCCTTAGAATGTCTCTTTTAACAAGGAATCTATATACCATAACTATTCAAGATTCCTTGAAAGATATGATAACATAAATAACCCTGTTCAATCACCATCTGATTATAAATGTGGGCAAAGCATAAAACAGGGAGATATGTTTACCACAAGTGTTCACCACTGATAGGAGAGATCCAGTGCAATGTTCAAGTTAAAGAAAGGACTTCTAGGGGTTCCTGTTTGTATAAAACACTGTGTTGGCAAAATAATGTAGAACACCTCTCTTGGAAGAGATCTGTAACCACTCAAAATAGTTTGGCTCAGTTGTCTACACAGTAAAAAGCAAGTGAATGAAGAACATCTATTGCTTAGATTATGACATACATATGAATGGACAAATCCACAGGGCATGTCTATCAGTATAATATGGCTGGGACTGACAATAAAGATGGACAAGTTGGGCCTAGAGTTAAACAAGAGGAGGAAAAGGGGCTGGATTGCCTTCAGGAAATTGCAAAGTTCCTTTAACAATCCCAAGCTTCTTCCAGAAACAAATGCCAATCTTTATAATATACCAACAATCTAAAGATGTTACTGCAAAGTAACACATGTAACATAAGTCTCTAAAGAACTGAACTTGAGAGTATCATACAGAGGGCAATGGTAGATGTGAGAAGGCTGCAAAATACAACCAATGAGGAACTTTAAATAGCAGAAGCAAAAGATTATCATAAGGAAAAACATGGCAGGAAAAGAAGATGAACTAGTCACACTGGATGAGATGACAGGTAGAAAGCCAGAGTACTCAACTGGCTCACAACGTCAGGAGAAAGTGAGGAAGGCCTGTAGTATGCTGGTTTGAACCCCTCAATGGAGAATTTGTGGTCATGGACAAAAGTCACATAGGATAAGTAGGAATGGATGGGCTACAACCTGTATCATTAGAGTATATATCCAAATGTATGAGATCACAGGTCTAACTGTATATCTCAGTATTAACATCAGCTATTATTATTATAAACCGAACAATTAGACATCGAACACAGACTGTAATAAACATATTAAAAGTGGGAAATATAACAATATACAGTCTATGTATTAAATTCTCCCCATTAGTTTATAAGCTCTCTGAGGGCAAGACTATCATTTTTCATTTCTACAAGCATTTGATTAAGTACCACCAGGCTCTCTGCTAAACAACGAGAACAAAATAGCAAAATATCTACCCTCAAGGAGCTTACAATCTACTTGGGGGGAAACAGCATGTATCAGATACATTAAAATATATACAAAATCATTCCAGGGAGAGAGAGGAGGCAAAATAATATCAATAAAAGTCTCATATAGGAGGCAGAAGAGCTAAGCTATGAAGGGAGCTAGGAATTCTAAGAGGAAAGTGAGAAGAGAGAATATTCCAGGAAAGGAGGACAATTTGTGTAGAAAGCACATAAGGTAAACATAGGGAATGTCATGTAAAGAAAAAAACATGTTGACCAATTTGGCAGGAACATAGGCTTTATGAGAGGATGTTCTATAAAATTATTCTGGAAAAATAGGCTGGGGTCAGCCTAAGAAGAATTTTAAATGTTAAACAGAGATACTTTTTTATTTTATCCTAGAGGCACAAGAGCCACCAAAATTCTTGAGCCTCAACATGGTCAAATCTGAGTTTAGGGCCATTAAACTTAGCCGCTTCGTGGAGCATGAATTGGAGAGGGACAAAATTAGAAAGTATGGAGAGAAGAGGGCCAAGGACAGGACCCTGGAATATAACCAAGCATAGCAATGATCCAGCAAGAGATAGCAATGTCACAAAAATCTAAAGAGCGATGAATATCTGGGAGGAGAGTGCAATCAATAGCAACAAATATTAGTAAAAGGTCAAGCATGAAGATGGAGAAATAACTATTGGATTTAGAAATTAAGACATCATTGGTAACCTTTTGGAGAGCAATTTCAGTTGAGTGGTGAGGTCAGAAGCCAGACTGCAACACATTGAGGCATATGTCAGGGAATAGACAAGTATATTCAAGTTTTTCACCTCTGTATTACTAGCACAAAGACTGGAGCAGGTAGGGTACTTGTTTTTTTAAAGTGCATGTAAATATCAACACTATACATTTATAGCTTTGCACAATGATCTTTCTATACAATATTTCATTTGAATTTCACGATAATACTATGAGACAGATACACATCACTGAATATAAATAGTGCTCAAAGCAATGAACTGAACTTTAGTAAATCATTTTAATATTTTGCCAAAAGAAAAAACATTCAATTTTCATTTGAAAACAGCACAAAATACAGAAAACTTACTTTTCAATCTTTAAATAGGCCATAGCCCTATTGGCTGGAAGAAGAGCATTGGTGCCATCTGCTGCTATACCTCTAGTATAACATTCAATTGCTAGTTCATACTTCCCTTCTTTGAAAAATCCATTTCCCTAAAAATAGGAAAGAAAGCAGACTAGGTAAGAGGTGATGTACACAAGAGTGTGTGTATGTGCACAAGGGAATTTATTAACATCAGTGTCACCAACAACAAAAAATTAAATGACACTGAGGTACTTTTTACTCCATAACTGTCAGGAAAGTAGTGTATAAAAAAAGTTTTATAAAATGCCACTTCAATAGAAGAAAAGAGTACAGAAAGAAAAATGACCATAGGCTAACTGTAATAAAAGATAATATTTTCTTATATCAAGTTTTTTTGCTTTTTTTTTTCTTTTTGGAAGGGGGAAGGTAGGGCAATTGGGCTTAAGTAACTTGCCCAAGGTCACACGGCTAGTAAGTGTTAAGTGTTCAGGCTGGAATTGAACTCAGGTTCTCCTAACTCCATGGCAGGTGCTCTATTCACTGTACCACCTAGCCACCCTGTTCTTTTTCATTTATCATCATCTTAAGAACCAGTTTTGCTTAAATGCTTAGCCATATCAACCCAGTTCCAGCCTTGTGGAAGTTCACCTTTGTGATTTGTCTTGTTTGCCAGCTTCCATTTCAGTTTTTGAAAGGTGTTCTTTTTCTATCTCTTTTTTCTTACTTAAGGAAAACTTATTAGGAATTTCAGGTGAAATAATATTGCTTATTGATGTCACAGAATTAAAAAGATGATGATTCTCCAAGAACTGTTCTTTACTGTTCATGGCATATTCAAATGTATGCATCACAGCAGTTCCAAGATTAATTTCAACTTCTTCTTGCAATTTAGCCAGAATACTTTGCTTTGTAGGTGATGACATGGTATTGCTGAAAAAAAGTATTCATAGATATGATTGGAGCTGCTTGTGAATGCTTTGGTCCAAGAAATTTCTATTAAGAAGGGTTTTGGATCACCATTTTTGTTTGTTCTACACTGAAATGAAACTGGACTTAGTCCTTGGAAACTTATTGCTTTCACAAATAGAACACAATGCTTCCAGTTCCATCTCCTGGTCCTCTTTGGTGCTCATTGCTCTGGGAACAAGGAAGGTCCTCCTCCCTCTGATGGGCAGGTGGGTGAGTGGGGGTGGGAGAGGTAGGGGTCAGCCAAGGACAGGGTCAATACCCAAGGCAGAGGCCACCCTCCATCTCACCACACCTTAGTTCACAAGAGCATATATTAATAAAAATACTCCATATATACAAAAGTAACAAACACACACTAGTATTAAGATTTTTCATCAAAGACATTTAAGTTGACAATAGGCAATTCAATTAGATATACACCGGAGTATTCATTAGTTTTTATGGCATGTGAATTATAGACTGCAATTTTTTAAAATTTCCTCCTTGACTTTATAAATTTGTTTTTCCATGAGCTAAAATTCTGTACTTTTCTATTATCAAAAAGTAATTCCTTCTACAACATGTCCAATTTATTTACTGTCCAAATTATTTGCTATTTTTTAAAAAATATACAAGATAGCAATTAATTTGTACTTAATCTTATTATGTGCTACCTACAATGTTAATTTTCAGCTTAAGTTATACTAACATTTTAAAATATTCAAACTTTAAAAAGAAACACTTATTTTCATGCATATAATCTCAAATGTGACAACATTTTCAGCTGTATTCCATAAAAGAATTATTCCAATGTCTAATTGTGCTGTGGAGGTGACCCTGAGTCCTCAAAGGCTATCTAAGCAAAGCATAACCTTTAGAAGGGGTTACCATGATGATAAGTCTTTGAGTACTATTCTGGCCACAGACCATGTCTCTTTCTCAAGCTAGCTAAGTAAGTACTAAGAGACACAATACCAGTAGCCTAGCTATTAAGTGAAAAATTCTTTGGCAATGGTAACCCATGAAATAAGAAATGAACCTCATTCAGTCCTTTGTGCTCTTTATCCACTTCTACAGATACTGTAGTTTAGAATCAAATAGTTTTTAGACCATTACAGTCATAAAACAGGGAGAGGGGTGTTTGTCATTGTCTTGAAGAATATCCGATACAAAGTCCAAATGGAAGAGTGACTGCATATAGGTGGCAAAAGTGTATCAAGTCCCACAACTTTTCCAAGTTTCCTAAATATGTTCTATAATCACTAAAGGAGTTTGTTCTAGCTATTCATAGAGAATGAAGAATGCCTACTGTCCGGACTATTTTATGCAGTTAGATAAACAGTCCATAAAGTTGGATCCATCAGTACCTCTATCTTGGTCAGACAAGCAGACAGTCAAGAAGTTGGGCCCAAAAGTAAACAAGAAGATGAGACCAGGTCAGGCTGCATTTGGAAAACTACAGAGCACTTTCAACAATGTCCAATTTCTCCTCGGAACAAAAATCTATCTTTTTAACGCGAACATTCTTCTAGAAATGCTATATTTCTAGGAAGTAGAATACCATAGTCTCTATAGATTAAAAACTGCAGGTAACCCAAAGAGCAGAGGAGATATTCTTGGTGGGTGTAAATGGGCTATATATAGCAAATTATCAATGACAAAATGCACACACAAAGCATCACACAACAGGAGATTTGTAACAATAAAAGGAAGTGAAAGCAAAAGTTAAGAGACTTTGAACAAGGTCTCACTATTGAGTGGACTCACTGTGTAGGACTTACAGGAGACTGAGAAAGCATAAAATCTGTACTAATGGAGGGAATAATCTTCACTGATGAAATCACAGATGTGTTAAATTACTGAAGTACTTTTAGTAGAATTATCAGCTATGATACAGAGGAATTTTGCAAATCAGGTCATGTAAGGTTTTGTCAAATATATTTTAACAGAATATATCAGAATATAATTATGTCAGAATATAGACTAAATTAAGATTTGTCAAATTTCAAAATAAAACAACTCGTTTTATTCAGCAACTATTAAGTAACCTTCAATGCCTGGGCACTGGGCTAGATGCCATAACGTCAAAATTAAACACAATCACGTCTCCCAAAAACACACATCAAAGAAGCACTATTAATATTAATAAAAGCTTAGGGGGAAAACTAAAACTCAAGCATTAGTTTTACTTCTCTATTCTAATATTATAGAGGCATTTCATGGCAGAACAAAAATTTTACCGAATTCATACAGAGGCCAGTTTAATTTGCTGGAGTATGAATTCAACATTGTTTTAAAAGAAATACAGCTCGGCTAGCTAGGTGGCGCAGTGAATAGAGCACCGGCCCTGGAATCAGGAGGACCTGGGTTCGGATCCGGCCTCAGACACTTAACACACACACACACACACACACAAAACCTAGCCGTGTGACCCTGGGCAAGTCACTTAACCCCAATTGCCCTACCAAAAAAATTTTCTTTTTTTTTTTTTTAAGCAATCAGGGTTAAGTAACTTGCTCAAGGTTACACAGCCAGTTATTTCTGGGTGTGGTGCTGAGTATCTGAGCCCGGATTTGATCCAGGTCATCCCGACATTGGAGCCGGTGCTCTTACTCACTGAGCCACCTGGCTGCCCCTCAAAAAAATTTTCATAAAAAAAAAAATAAATACAGTTCATACAATACCATGAACTAGGCTCACCAAAATACTGTCAGAATATGCTAATTTAGTAGAAAACTAATTTTAATGAATAAGAATAAACTCATTTTAAGATAAAACTACCCATACAACTTTCTAACATTTATATATTTAACTCTTCTAACTTGCTTCAATTACCAAAAGTCCTGAATTAATCCGATTTCAAGATTCGACTAATCTACTGTTTGCCCTAAAAATAACAATCTTTTTGGATTCAATTTTGCTGTCACTGGGGTTGGTTTTCACCTGAAAGTCAATCTATATTTTTGCAAAACACTTGTAACTATGTGGTACAAAACTGATGCTTTATACCTAATTTATAATTAAATTATCTATTTCTAAGTTAGTCACTTGCTGGGACTATAATATCATTCTCAAATACATAAAATACGTTTAGTCCACTACCTTAACATCAGTCATCAAGTTAGGATATCTTGATTACACGCAATAGCTACTATCCTAATGATTTCCAAACTGAAGTTACATAGTAATTAAAAAATAAAATTAATATGAAAGGAAGTAAGTTAGTAGTAGTATATATAGTATACTGTATAGTAGTTTGGATTCAGAAAAACCTGAGTTCAAATTCCATTTCAGACACTTACTAAATAACTCTGTGACTCTGGACAAGTCACACAAGTTACTCTCTGTAAATCACATTTTTCTGATTAAATGGAAATAATAAAAGTACTTATTTCAAAAGCTGATTGTTTTAATACAAGTAAAGTATTTTGCAAATTTTGAGATCATATAAAGATGTTAATTGTGATGAAAATTAAGATAAAATACAGGTGGAAAATAAGGAACCAAGGAAAAAATATTCGAGAATCACTATCTGCGTTGTATGTTACAATGTCCTCAGGATATTTTGTTAAAACTAAGCAACTTTAATGAATGAGGACAATTTTGTGAGATTCAGTTTTTTTGTAATAACATTTTTTTTTACCAAATCTTTCTCTCGGATGGCCTGTTGCCTACACTGCTGTTCTTTAAGTTGTTTTTTTTCTTCTTCAGTTACTTCAATCACTATATCATTTTCTTTTAGGTGAGAACCTTCTTTGGACATCAGTGCCTAGAAAATATAAATTTTTTAAATTATAAAAACATTAAGCAAAAACAAACATATGATGTACTTACACATTTTGCACAAAATACCATGAAGAATTTGTGTACTATAGTAAAACAATTCCTAAAATATCAAATGTAAGTTTAATTCAAAATCTACACTCAAGCAAAAATAAATATTTAAACATGGCTCTCAAGCCAGCATTTCAAACCAGAAACATCTACTAAAAGTAGATCTCTATGTATGATGTATATGTAAGATATTTCCTAATTCTCACAGACTTAAATGAGACTAAAAATAAAAATAGAAAAAAGCAGGGAAAAGCCTTACAAACTTTAAAGCACAAAGAACTATGATCAATTTTTTTTAAGTTCTTATTTCTTTTAGTTTTTAACATTCACTTTTATAAGATTTTGAGTTCTAATTCCCCACACACACACAGCATTTGATCTGATAGAGGCTATCATACAATCATATTAAACATATTTCCACATTAGTCATGTTGTAAAAGAAGAATCAGAACAAAAGGGAAAAACGATGAGAAAGAAAAAACAAGAGAAAATGTGCTTCCATCTGCATTCAAACTTTGGAGCCACAAAACCCACAAAATGACAGAGAAGCTAACCTCTCACTGAGGACAGCCCAGCAGGACGGCAGCAAGCGGCCAGTGCAGAGCTCTGGGAGCCAACCCCAGCCCGGCTTAAGCTGAGGTTTTATCCTTAGGGCAGGCCAGACCAGCCGCTGGCTGAAGGGACTTCAGATCACCAGGACCTGTGGCCGTTTCCAGAATTATCAACCCATAGATGCTAAGGACAAAGTGAGAGGTCAGTGTAGTGTGGACTTTGGGATCCAGGAGTCTGGGAGTGAGTCAGCTTTTATCCCCTGAAGGGAGAAACCAATGAGGTGCCGCAGCACCGCTGCAGCCACATGGCAGCTTCAGCTCCTGGCCTGCAGACTGTAGGGGGACCCAGTGACCAGTCTGAGGGGTAATCGCTCTTGCTTTAACTTCCTTGGATCTGGATTGCGGTCTAGGGTGGAGGTCCTTGGCTGTGTGACCAGCTTGCCAGAGCATGTGGAGGCTTCAGAGAGGGCACTCAAATAATGCCTTCGGCAGCTGAGAAAACTCCAGTGTTTGGTACAAAGCTCTCCTGTCTGGTAGCAGAGTCCTACTGTGGCAAAAAGCCCAAAAGTCAAGTAATTGAGTGGCAACATGAGTAAGCGAGGGAAGCAAAGCAAACAGAAGAATCCAACGTTAGACTCCTGTTTTGGGGACAAAAAGAAGCAAAGCATGGAACAGGAGGAAGACAGCAAAGTCAGAACTCCTGCATCAAAAGCTTCCAAGAAAAATACAAGCTGATTACTGGCCATAGAAGAGCTTAAAAAGGATTTTGAAAATCAAGTAAGAGAAGTGGAGGAAAAATTGGGAAAGAGAAATGAGAACAATGCCAGAAAATCATGAAAAGACAGTCAACTACCTGACTAAAGAAAATAACACCTTAAAAAATAGACTAACTCAAATGGCAAAAGAGGCTCAAAAAGCCAATGAGGAGAATGCCTTAAAAAGTCAAATTTGCCAGATGGAAAAAGAATTTCAAAAGCTCACTGAGTAGAATCATTCCTTCATAATTAGATTGGAGCAAATGGAAGCTAGTGACTTTATGAGAAATCAAGATACTATTAAACAGATCCAAATAAATGAAAAAATAGAAGGCAATGTGAAATACCTCACTGGAAAAACCACTGACCTGGAAAATAGATCCAGGAGAGATAATTTAAAAATTATTGGACTACATGAAAGCCATGATCAAAGAAAGAACCTAGAAATCATCCTTCACGAAATTCTCAAGGAAAACTGCCCTGATGTTTTAGAACCAGAGGGCAAAATAGAGGTTGAAAGAATCCACCAATAACCTCCTAAAAAAGATCCCAAAAAGAAAATTCCTAGGAATATTACAGCCAGGTTCTGGAGTTCCCAGATCAAGGAGAAAATGTTACAAGCAGCCAGGAAGAAGCAATTTGAATATTGTGGAAACACAATCAGGATAACTCAGAACCTGACAGTTTCTACACTGAGGGATAGAAGGGCTTGGCATATGATATTCTGGAGGTCAAAGGAGCTGGGATTAAAACCAAGAATCACCTACCCAGCAAAACTGAGTATCATGTTTCAGGGGAAAATATGGTCATTCAGTGGAATAGAGGACTTTCAAGCATTCTTGATGAAAAAACCAGAGTTGAATAGAAAATCTGACATTCAGAACATACAAAAAGCAAGAGAAGCATGAGAAGGTAAACAGGAAAAAGAAATTATAAGGAACTTATCAAAGTTGAACTACTTATATTCCTACATGGAAAAATGATAATTGTAACTTATGAAACTTTTCTCAGTATGAGAATAGCTGAAGGGAATAGAAATGTGTGTGTGTGTACATATATATATATATATATATATATATATACACACACATACATATATATGTCTATACAGGAGGGTATATGGGCATATGAATACAAATGTGAATGTGTGCATATATGTTTACAGGTATACATAGACAGAGGGCACAGGACCAATTTAACAGGAAGGGATGATACTTAAAAGGTGAAATTAAGAGGTGAGAGGAATATAATGAGAGGAGATGGGCAGAGACAGAATGGGGTAAACTATCTCATAAAGAAGAGGCAAGGGAAAACCGTTACAATAGGAGGGAAGAACAGGAAGGCAAAAGAGAATGGGTCAACCTTATTCTCATTCAATTTGGCTTAGGGAGGTGTAGCAGCAAGCACCCTGGCGTCCCCAGGGTGGCTGCTCACACAGGTTCTTGGATCTGCTTTGTTAAAGGAAAGCAACTCAAAATGGGTTAACAAGCTTACTTTAATCAGTCAGACATATATCGTTTATCTTGTTCAGGGGAAAAAGGTCAACACCCCGAACTTCAAAGAATACAGGCAGAATTATCAAGACAGAAACAGATCAAGTAGACAGCTTTCCAAACTGTCCAGCCATTACATCCATACCCAATCACCATCTGGGTTTTTCAAAGGAGGGGGGGGCCCTGGACAACGGCTTTTCAGAATACAGATCAAATCACAGAACACTTCTCAAAGTGAGCCCCCAAAGCAAAGCTACACATCAGGGCTTATATAGCCTTCTCCTGGCTCAGAGAATGTAACAACCTTATTGACTCACTGGCCAATCAAGAAGTATCAACTGAAAAACAAGCCTCCCACCCCAGGCTTCAGGTGCACTTTAGCCTAGGGGCAGAGAAGATCTTCCAAATTTGCATTCCCATTACAGGAGGGAATGACACACACACACTAAATAGGGTATCTCACCCTATAGGAGAGTAGGCGGGAAGGGCAAGAGAGTGGGGATAATAGAAGGGAAGGCAAGCTGGGGGGGGGGGCGTGTGTTGGGAGGGAAGGTGAAAGCATCCACTTTTGAAAAGGGACAGGATCAAAGTAGAGAATAGAACAAGTGGGGAGTGTGATAGGATGGAGGGAAATATAGTCAGTCTTTCACAATATATCTACTATGGAAATGTTTTGCATAGCTACACATGTATAACTTATATTGAATTGCTTATCTTCCCAGTGAGGGTGGGTGACGAGGGAGGAAGGTAAAGAATCTGGAATCCAAAGTTTTAAAATCAAATGTTTAAATATATATATATATATATACACACATATTATCATTATTATTATTATTTTACATGTAACTGGGAATTGAGGTATACAGGCACTGGGGCATAGAGATCCACAGTGCCCTACTGGAATGTCAAAGGAGGAATGGGGGAAGATATGGGAGAGAACAAATTGGGGAAGGGGATATCCAGTGGGATCGCTGTTTTGGGGTGGTGGGTAGGGAAAATTGGGGAGAGAATCTGTAACTCAAAATCTTGTGGAAATGAATGATAAAAACTAAAAAATTAAAAAGAGAGGAAAATATAAAAAATATTAAAAAAAAGAAATTTTCTTAGGTTATTGTATTTCTGAGAAGAGCTAAGTCTATCAGAGTTGCTCATCACACAGTGCTGCTGTTACTGTGTACAACGTTCTCCTCACTTAACTCAGCATCATTTCCCATAAGTCTTTCTAGGTTTTTCTGAAATCAGTCTGCTCATCATTTCTTAAAGAACAACAGTATTCCATTAATAAACCACAACTTGTTCAGCCATTCCCCAAGTGACAGGCATCCCCTCAATTTCCAATTCTTGATCACCACAAAAAAGAGCTGCTATAAATAATTTTGTATATGTGGGTCCTTTTCCCTTTTCATGATGTCTTTGGGATACAGACCTCATAATGTTATTGCTGGATCAAAGGGTATGCACACTTTTACAGCCCTTTGGGCATAGTTCCAAAATGGTTGCATCATTTCACAACTCTACCCACAATGTATTAGAGTTCCAATTTTCTCACATCTTTTCCAACATTTATCATTTTCTTTTTCTGTCATATTAACCAATCTGATAGGAGTGATGTGGTACTTCAGAGTAGTTTTAATTTTCATTTCTCTAACCAATAGTTATTTAGAAGATTTTTGGCTATGACTTTTTTTTTTTGCATAAATAGCTTTTATTTCTTTATCTGAAAACTGCCTGAACTTTATCTGAAAACATCCTTTGACAATTTATCAAATGGAAAATGATTTGTATTCTTATAAAGTTGACTCAGTTCTCTATATATTTTAAAAATGAGGCCTTTATCAGAGACACTGGCTGTAAAAATTGTTTCCCAGCTTTCTGCTCTTATTATCTTGGTTGCATTGGTCTTGTTTTGCAAAAACTTTTAAATTCAATCTAATCAAAATTATCCATATTGCATTTCATAATGTTCTCTATCTCCTGTTTGGTCACAAATTCTTCCCTTCTGTGATCTATTATTAATACCAACAGTAGTATATAGTGATATTAACTCCTGATCAAAAACCAAATTGAGAAAATTTGTCACTAAGTACAGTAATACTTGCTAGCTAACTTAAACAGCAATATTGAAGTCTTCAATGTTAAAATGTTATTTTGCACTTTATCTAAAAAATTCATATTAACAAAATTCCATTACTACATGAAATAAAAAAAAATTTGCTTTTCATAAAGCTAGGCACAAAGGAATGACCACCATTTATTTGTTTGTGGGTTTTTTTTTCTTTTTTTGCAGGGGGCAATGCAAAGTACTTGGGTTTAAGTGACTTGCCCAAGGTTACACAGCTAGTGTGTCAAGTGTCTGAGGTCAAATTTGAACTCAGGTCCTCCTTACTCCAGGGCCTCTATTCACTGCACCACCTAGCTGTCCCAACCACCATTTATTTGAATAAATACTGTTTAATATGAGCAACTTTATTTTTTTTACCTGATTGATTTTCTTGAGTTCATTCTTTGCTTCAAAGTTATTTGGTTCCAGTTCTAATACTCTTTCATAATCTAAGTGAGACATAGGAACACAAAACTTAAAAATACATGAAAAAGAGGTTTCAACTGGTAGTCAAGTTTTAAGAAGGCATTAAGAAACTGTTAATAGTTGACATCAGGCAAACTGACATGACTTAATCTCAGTTCTAACCCTAACACCCAATTTAAAAGAAAATCCTAGCACAAATCATAATCCTTTGCTAGACCCAAGATCACCTGCAAATGTACCATAAGTCAGTAAGCTATTAAATCCTATGATATATTCACTTTAGCCAGAAATTTTGTGATATATACAATATAAGGAACCTGTATTTTCAGATCAATAAAATTTAAATGAAAACTATAAAATCCTTTTACCACATATTAAGACTCATTTAATCTTTAAATAGCTGGCTCATTTTTGTCAATACTACTGAATAATTTTAGTAATGACAATAAAATTAAATACACAAAAATTATTTTAATATAACCCCTTAAAGAGCAAAGGTAGTCACTATATAGTTTTCTTTGTATTACAACATGAAAAATGAATGCAATTTCATTATGTCTTAAGGTTTTATTACCTTCTTTGGCATCCTCTAACTTCTGGAGTGCAAAACGAGCAGCACCTCTTCTAACATAAGCCTTTGTATAATTCCTATTCAATGCAATTGCCAAATTGCAATCAGACTCAGCGACAGCAAATCTGTAATACATAAAATGTCTTTATTAATAAAATGAAATATTAAAAAAGTTTCTTAAACATAGTCCTCTTCTGATGCTTCACTACAGCAAAAGGAAAACCTTGAGCTCTCAAAAGTTTTGAGAATAGTTCTGTTCACAAATGAATAAATGAGTTAAAAGGGTTTTATTAAGTGTTTATCACTACACAAAATAAGAAAGCAGACAGTTCTTGCCCTCAAAGCAACACGACTATACTGTTCATAAGAAGCCCAGAATTTGGATCTCATCTCATCCACTTACTATCTATGACCCTGGCAAATCACTTTGCCTTTCAGCCTTAGTTTTCTCATGTATAAAATGAGGATAAAAATAGCACCTATCAATCTTACAGGGTTGTTGTGTGAGAACCAGCTGGGATAACATATGTCAAGTGCTATATACATGCTAGCTATTATTATGATTACTATTCTAATGGGGAAACAATACAGAGTGGAGATTTGACCAGAGAGGGGCATTCTGGTGAGTCGAATTAAAGGGATAAATGGAATCATAAAATAGTGACATTCTATACAAGAATAATAAACCTCCATTTAAGAAGGGTACCTAGGCCAGTGATGTCTCATTAGTCTCCAAGATACTTTCCAGACTTTCCCAACCATGCCCCTGAGTATGTACCTTCATTCTTATCCCCCCTCCACACCTCTTCAGATTCATTTCATGTTCTGTCTTCCACCATTATAATGTTAAGCTCCTTGTGGGAAGAGACTATTTTTCTACTTATATCTGTATTCCCAGCACATAGTACACTGCCTGGCACACAGAAAACACTTAATAAAGGCTTGCTGACAGACAATGGCAGAATTGATCTGAACACAATTTATGGCTGCAGAACCAGAAGGTTGTGGAAGGGGATCGAAAGTAAACACCTCAAATGGGAAGGAAGCTTGTGGAGGCTGGAGAGGAAGTAGTGAAGGATGGATAGGACTTTTCTGAATACATAATAGAAGAGGCAATGACTAGTTAGGAAGGCAGTGCCCAGGGCATACAGTTGATGAAGATGTTGTGAAGGAGGATGCCAGAGGGTAACTGGTCAAGTCTACTATCCAGGGACCAACCTTGGAACTACAGAGAAGAAAAGCTCTAGTAGAACGGCCACAAGATGACAATTCTTTTTGGCCATGGCAACTTGACAAAACAAAGTAAAATAAAAACTGGTTCATAGTCCCGTGTAGCTACAGAAGGGATGGAAAAGGGACTACTCAAAATGTGAGATCCTTGTCCAATGACTGATGGTAAATATTGCTGGAGAACCTGAATCTTATCAATCTTGGCCCTCTTGCTATAAAAACAAAACCAGAAGATGGAAGTTACATATAAATAGAAGAATAGTTTCCAGTATTCCTTAAAGAAGTAAAGAAAAGGAGATGAAGGAGTGAATTTTATTCTATGCCTAAAGACAACAAGAAATATTATGCCACAGAATAACTGGTTATCAGGTATTATGAAAATTACAAAAAACAAAACAATTGCAAAAAAATACTTGCAAAAAACCACTATGAAAATAACTGCAGACACACCAAATAACTATCAAAAAAAATGAACCAAATTATATTTTTACAAGAAAGAACATGCAAGTGTGACCCTGAGCTAGCTGTCAGGCATGTAAGCCTAGTTCCTAGAAAGATAGGCAAAAGACATTTCACAGTTAACAGAAATATGTAGAAAATAAATGAGCTCATTGTATTTTCCTTAGTTATGAAAAGGCATTTAATTTAGTACAGTCACCTTATGCCTCCTTTACAGTAAGGTGTGTCCCATCTATACATCAAAATAATCTAAAATTCCTGAAATAACCCTGTTCAGTAACCCTCTGATGATAAACATAAAATGAGGCATAAGAGTGGGAGATGGATGCTGTAATGCAATGTAATGTCATGCCAAGGAAAGGCAACTTCCCAAGGTTCAAAATACCAGCATAGGTGCTCTCCATTTTATTCAGTGACAAACCAAGAACAGAGAAGATCAAAACATGACATCATTCAAAATACAGCATCTACTAAGTGTGATTAAATAATCTCCAAGTACTACCCCACCCCAGGACCTTCCAATCATTCAATCAATTACAAAGTCCCTGTTCTAAATACTACTCCACCCCAGGCTATACCTTCATTTAGTCCACCACAAAACCCCTCTTCTCAAAAGGAGATTAGTTTCCAAACATAAGTAAAGTACATTCATTTGTTCAACCATAGAACACAAAAAGGTCCAAAGTTCCCCACCCCTGGATCACAATTGAATCTACCCCAGAGTAACATCAAGTTTAAGCACAGCACTTAATACCCAAATGGAGGTCTTTTCTTCATCTTGACACGAGGCAAGTTCTCAGCAATCTTAGTTCCTGGGGAGACAAGGCTTAGCAAGGCCACAAGATACATTGCCAGTCCCTCCATTGATTCATCCTCTGTCTGTAGGACAGTCCTAGAACCCCTGAACACATTAGCAAAACCCTCTCCCAGGATTTCTGTAAACATACAACAAGAAAATCCTTCTTCAGGGCTTCTGAACCAACAGAAAGGTTCCCGGACCCCTGCAACAACAGCACTGTCCTTCACTGGTGGACAGCATTCACTATCTGTCTGCAGGGCAGTCTCAGGGCTTCTTAGCCAACAGCCAGGTTCCAGGACTTCTTCAACAGGACTGGCTTTCACCAGTGGACAAATCTGGCAAAACAACATCAAAACAGACAGACAAAGTACCAGCAAAACAGCCATGTCTCCTCAGTCCTTGGCAGCTCCGGGGGGGCAGGTCTCAAAAGTCCAGGGAGATTCAAAGTGGCAAAACAGCAATTCTCTCAGTCTCTCTCTCAGCCTCCATGAGGTGCTGCTTCCAAAAAGTTCTTCTGCCTCTCTCTTGTGTCTCTCCAAATCTACGTCACCAGCTCCTCCCAGTTCAGGACTTTCTTTTCACATCAACAAGTCCATCCCACAGGTGGGATTAACAAGCTCTGGGTTTTAACACAATCAATTTGAAAACCAAGCCAATACAGGGGAATCTTTAATTGCCATTACTGTCACAGATGCCCACCAGAAGTATTCACCACTGTGAAAGAGAGGATAAGGTCCTCCAGATGCTCCTGTTTGCAGATGATATTATAATGATTACATAAAGCCCCAGAACACTGTAGAGTTCTAAAAGAGATCTATAATCACTCAAAGTAATTTGGCCTACCCATCCCCACAGGATAAACCAAGTGGATGTAGAGTATCTATTGCCCACAATGCAATAAGAATTTGGATAGACACCCTATAGAGCTTGTCCAAGAGCATGTATATCTGGGATAAATAGTACAGATGGACAATGAGTTGGATCCAAAGTTGAACAGAAGGATAGGCTGGATAGCCTTTGAAAAACTGCAATGCTCGTTTACTGATCTCAAACTTCTCATGAAAGTGAGACTCTTCTTTTAATATTAACATTCGATTAGTGTTGTCATATGGCAGTGAAACAAAAAAGTTATACATGGTCGTTATAACTACCTTCAAAAACCTAAAACCTGGCATCATATAGGGCATGGGCAGATGAATGGTGAGCACTGAGTAGACTGATACACACACACACACACACACACACAAACACACACACACAAACTCGGAAGAACTGTAAAAGAAGTCATCAAGGAATTATATGGGCTGGTAATGTAGCAAGAAAAAGAATACTAGTTCCCTTATGATACCAGAAGAAAGCATCTCGTCACAGTGGGTGGACCCTCTACAGGAAGAAAGAGAAAGCAGGACACATCACTATGGTGACTTTATGGGAGGACATGAACAAGAGTCATATGGGATGGTTAGCCATGGATGGATGGCTGCTTGCATTGTTTAAGAGAATCAACTGGGGCAGCTAGGAGGCACAGTAGATAGAGCACCAGCCCTGAAGTCAGAAGGACCCGAGTTCAAATTCAACCTCAGACACTTGATACTTGCTAGCTATGTAACCCTGGGCAAGTCACTTAACTTCAATTACCTTGGCACACCCCCACCCCCACCTCCACCCCAAAAAAGAGAATTACTGAATCAATGAGACCATTTGAGTATTCAATGTTGAAACCACAAAGAATTCCTTGAAATTCACTATTGTGGTATCAAGAAATGGAGCCTTTTCTTCCTTTGTTCTTTTTGTGGCACCCCAGAGTTTAATCTCTCAATTGCTTTTTCCTGAGCCAACAAAGATAATCTAAGAGAAAAATTGGAACACAAGAGCCTATCTGATAAAAGAATCTAATACATTTTATTTGTATTCTTACATAACCATAAAGTATCACCTCTTTTTTTCTTCCTTAAAAAACAACTCTTTAGGTTAAGAAAGAAAATTCACTCTACAAGTTCCAAAAAACTCCTATGGAACAAGAATATCAAAATCCAGGCATTAATACCAAAGACTAAGATCCAATTCTACTGCCAATAAATAATTATCTCTAACAATAGTACCATTTTACACTGCTTTTTCTATTTATAGTTTTCTACTAAAATATAGCCTACCTAGTTCAACTTTCCTTATTGTAAAAATGAGGTGAGGCCCAAAGTGGCTAAATGACCAGCTCATGGTTACATAATACACAAAATAGCCGCAGCACTGGGAGCTGAACCCAGGTCTTAACTCCAAATACAGCACTCCATACAGCCTCTTGTTATGCTTCAACATCGAATTAACCTTTAACAATATTTATATGTATGTTTTTAAAAGAACTTACAAGAAGTAAAATTTAAATTTAAAATAAATAAGGGAAAATAGTTCCTTTATTATGTAGCCAACTACATAAAATGTACAAAAATGTTTAAAATGATCACTGTGTCAACTTGAGGCTGTTACAGTAAAGTTCAATACATTCAAAAATCTTCCAGTTTACCCATAAATGGTGAAAGTCAGACTCTCTTTATGAATTCAATTATTAAACAACCACGGCTAAACACAATGGGAGAGATAATAAAGAAATGGTCCCTGCACTCATGTAGGTTACAAGCAAATGAGAGAGAAATGGTACATACACAAATATGCAATGCTGGACAATAAATAGAGAACAAATAACGTATGTGTAAGCATATAAATCTACCTTACTTTTTCATTCTAAAGAATGCTGATGCCCTGTTTGTTGGTAAAACTGGATTATATGGATCTGCAGCCATGCCTTTTGTGTAACAGTCAATTGCTTCATCATATTTTCCTTGTTTGAAGTATTTATTTCCCTAAAAAAAAAAATTATTTTTGTCAATTTTCATGATAAATGGGGCACAATTTCACAGCAATTTTTTGTCAGTATGTCTACAAACATATTCCTCACATTAATTTCACCATCAAGCCTAGAAAAAATGAACCAAAAAAATATTGCTTTGCAAGCTCAAGTCTTACTATAATTCTTTTTATGCCGCAAACTAAACTGTTCCCAGAGCCCTGGTTAAAAAAAAAACAACCAACTCTCCTTCTAATTGACAAGAGGGGTCCAAGAGACATGACAGAAAGTACCAGACAAGGAAGAGAAAGATACCAAAATAAAAGCTTAACCCAAAGTAACTTTCCCTTTCTTTTGGCCAAGATTTTCTGTGATCCTCCCTGGCTCCTAGTAGATCTGGTAGATCCACTTGGACTGTTCCTACCTAGAATCACAATCCTGAGGATATCTGATCCTCCAACCTAGCTTAGAAGTTCTTAATCTTTTTTGTGTCACTGATTTCCTATGGTCATCTGGTGAAGCCAACAGACCCTTTCGGAGAATGTTTTAAAATGCATAAAACACACAGAGGATCACAAAGCAAACCAATAATATATATTATATAGGTACCAAAATATATTTTTAAAAATATTTCACAGGGCTCAGGAGGAAAAACCTTGTCCTAGTGGCACCAATGGCGTAAGTTCCTGGTAGCAGAAAGAAATCACAAAACAATGCCATGCTGTAGTGATTCCTAAAGGACATAACATCACACCTTCATGTAGGGGTAGGGGAAAAGGGGAAGATGTTGAAGGTGAGTGTGGTACAGTAAAAAGATTCAATATAGTAGATTTAAACTTCAGTTCTGCCACTTACTACCTAACTTTGGGCAAATCATTTAACCTTTATGCCTCAGTTTCCTTATTTGGAAAATAAGGGAGTTGGATGACATCTAAAATCTCATCCAGCTCTAATCTTATGTTCCTACTGACCCACTGTAATGGGAATGTAAATTTAAAGATCTTCCCTGCCCCTAGGCTAAAGTGCACCTGGAGCCTGGGGTGGGAGGCTTGTTTTTCAGTAGATACTTTTTGATTGGCCAGTGGGTCCAAAAGGTTGTTACATTCTCTGAGCCAGGAGAAGGCTATATAAGCCCTGATGTGAGGCTTTGTTTTGGGGCTCACTTTGAGAAGTGTTCTGTGATTTGATGAAACTCTGGGCTAGCCGTTGTCCAGAGCCCCCCAGCTTTGAAACCCAGATGTTGTTTGGTATGGATGTAATGGTTGGACAGTTTGGAAATCTGTCTACTTGATCTGTTTCTATCTTGATAATTCTGTCTGTATATTCTGAAGTTCGGGGTGCTGACCTTTTTCCCCTGAACTAGGTAAACGATACGTATGTTTGACTGATTAAAGTAAGCTTGTTAACCCATTTTGAGTTGCGTTCCTTTATCAAAGCAGATCTAAGAACCTGTGGTGGCATGAACCCTGGGGACGCTGGGGTGCTTGCCACTACACCCACTAAGGTAATATTCTTAATTCTACCATGTGGTACCTTTTCTTTCTCATCAAGAGCCTTTTGTGAATCTATGTGAATCCCTTCTTCTTCTGAATCTGATTCTGCAGACACTGAATCATGATTACTGTCTTCTTTATCAAGCTCTTCAAGTATTGTGTCCTGAAATCACACAGGATAGTAAAAGATAATCAGAACAGATAAGTTTAAAGAAAAAAACACATATTACATCAGAATGATGGAACATTCAAACTGGAACATAGCATGGCATAGCAGGCTACATTCGCAAAACTCCCTGGGATTACTACTCAAGAATATCTGTATACCAATAACTATGCCCTCAGAAGATTCATGTCATTTTTGAAAATGACATGCCACAAATTAGAGATGTTATTAAAATTTGCAGCAACAACAAAAGAAAGAGGCAGGATTTGGATTTGGATTCATAAGAGAAACAGGTTCAAATCCTGCTTCCAACATTTACTAGTGGTCTAACCAGTGCTATGAGTAAAATGAAACTGACCTCAAATTATACTAGCCAACATAGATATGTACAGTAGACATAGGAGGGAGAGTATTCAAGAATCAAAAACTGCTCATTAAAGTTACAGCTATTAAAACTGTATAGCAAGGAAACTTAAAGATAGTGTACTGTATTTTGTTCTGTAAGCACTGAGAGAACTTAAGACAACATTCTGCTCTCTATTTTACAATATTACCAAATATTTAACCCAAAATAACACACAAAATATTCTGATTTCATATGTTACATGATTTTGTCTCTCTTACAGAATTCTTATGGATGCCAAGATTGAAAACTGCCCTGCAAACTGCTTGTGATTAAACATAATTCTGAAAGATCTATATTAATAATTTAAAAATTGGCAGATAAACAGTTCATCAAACTCAGTATTGTTGCCATAACGGGCATGAACTACTCTCAGTAGCCATTTATAAAATGCCTCATTCATAAATTTTTCTCGACCCATTTTTTTTTTTAAGCAATTGGGGTGAAGTAACTTGCTCAAGGTAACATGGCCAGTTATTTCTGGGTGTGGTGCTGAGTATCTGAGCTGGGATTTGATCTCCAGGTCATCCCGACACTGGAGCCGATGCTCTTACTTGCTGTGCTACCTGGCCGCCCCCTCAACCCATTTTTTACTACATTTCGCTTTTCGATTCATACTAGGGTTAATGTTTGTTACCCATTGTGTGGAGCTGTAACTTTTTAATTTGTCCTTAAGACTTTCTCCTTGAGCAACTTGTAACTATACCCAAAGGGTAATCAAACTGTATATACCCTTTGATCCAGCAATACCACTTATACCACTGTATCCCAAAGAGATTTTTGAAAAGGAAAAAGGACTTACATATAAAAAAAGAAATATTTAGAGCAGCTCTTCTTGTGGTGATTAAGAATCGGAAATTCCCCATCAATTGGGGAATGGTTGAACAAGTTGTGGAATATGAATGTAATGCAATACTATTGTGTTATAAGAAATGAGAAGGTTCCTCTTCCCTTGAACTGTCCTAGGTAATCATTTAAAATGGTGAGGTACTCTCTTAATCCAGAGAACCCCACAAAATCATGCAAGTCAAGGGGTTCAAATCTCCGGGTCCACTTCAAGAACACCCGTGGAACAGCCCAAGTTATCAAGGGCATGCATATCCGAAAAACTACTAAGTATTTGAAAGATGTCACATTGAAGAAACAATGTGTTCCCTTCCATCAATATGATGGTGGAGTTGACAGTGTGCCCAGGCTAAGAAATGGGGTTAGACACAGGGTCAGTGGCACAAAAAGAATGCTGAATTCTTGCTGCATATACTTTAAAATGCATACAGTAACACAGTACTGAAGGGTTTGGAGGTGGATTCTCTTGTCATTGAACATATCCAGGTTAACAAGGCTCCCAAACGTGACGGCGTGCTAACAGGGCTCATGGTCAAATCAACCCATACATGAGTTCTCCTTGCCATATTGAGATGATACTTACTGAAAAGGAACAAATTGTTCCTAAACCAGAAGAGGAGGCTGTTCAAAAGAAAAAGATACCCTAGAAGAAACTGAAGAAACAAAAGCTTATGGCACAGGAGTAAACATGACATTGGAGTGCAAATAAAAGCGAAATGAAAAAAAAGATGAGCAGGAAGATTTCAGAAAAAGATGGAAAGACTTACATGAACTGATGCCAAGTGAAGTGAGAAAAAGAACACTTTACAAACTATTACCTTGTTTCCCCGATAATAAGACCTATCCCGAAAATAAGCCCTCCCCTTACTGTGTAAGAGTCCTCTAAAATAAGCCCTATTGAGATTGCTACTGTAGTGAAGGTGATCCCCTACTCTACACGCTACATTATGGTACCCTCTGTATGCACCACCCCCCCTCGCCCCCGGGTGAAACGCGCTCCGAGCTGCAGCAGTGAGCGCGTCATCCTGTTCTTCCCCAGTGATTTGCTTATTGAATAAAGGTACATTTTTTTGTTCACATTTACCTGTTTATTAAAATTGCTGTCAATGTTCATTAAAATAAGCTCTCCCCTGAAAATAAGCCCTCTGGTGTTTTTCTGTCCAAAAAAAAATAATAAGACAGTGTCTTATTATCGGGGAAACACGGTGGCTATATTACACGATGAACAACTATAAATGATTTAGCTCTTCTCAGCAATACAATGCTCCAAGGCAATTCCAAAAGACTCATGATAGAAGATACTCTCCACATCTAGAAAAAGATCTACAGAGTCTGAATGCAGATCAAAGTATACCATTTTCACTTTTTGAGGGGGTTTTTGAAAGTGGTTTTCCACTTTTGTTCTGTTTCTTCTTTCAGAACATGACTAATGTGGAAATATGTTTAACATGACTGCATACACCTATATGAGATTGCATTCTGTCTTGGGGAGAGGTAAGGAGGGAGAAAAATTGGAACTCAAAATCTTATAAAAAATGAATGCTGCCACCGGCCGTGGAATCAGGAAGACCTGAGTTCAAATCTGGCCTCAGACACCACACACACACACACACACACACACACACACACACACACACACACACACACACAC
>NW_027185811.1:5267354-5298613 GCF_028583685.1 Petaurus breviceps papuanus | reverse complement strand
CACACACACACACACACACACACACACACACACACACACACACACACTAGCCGTGTGACTTTGGGCAAGTCACAACCCCAACTGCCCTCTAAAAAAAAAAGATAAAAAAAATGAATGCTGAGGGGCAGCTAGGTGGCACAGTGAATAGAGCACCAGCCCCAGAGTCAGGAGGACCTGAGTTCAAATCCAGCCTCAGATACTTAACACAAAAAACTAGTCATGTGACCTTGGGCAAGTCACTTAACCCCAATTGCCCTACCTTCCGCCCTCCAAAAAAGCAAAAAAAAAAAAAATTGCTGAAAATTATCTTTACATGTAATAGGAAAAAACTAAATATTTACCAAAAAAAAAAAACAAAACGACTTCCTCATTCAAGTTTTAAAAGTGCCCCACCACTCTACTATTTCCAGATTTGGTAAAATGTTACATATTCCTTCATTTTCACTTTCAACCTTTGCCTTTCTAGACTGCATAGTCCAAGTTTGCATTTTATTTGGGGAAAGCAACATGTTTATAGATAAACATAGGACATATAACACAAAAAAAAATATGGAGATGGGGGGGTAAGGAGGGAGGATGGGACTGACAACTGGGGAAGACAGGCAAGGTCACTTCAAGGAAGTAGCATTTGAGCTTAGCCATGAAGGGAGCTAGGGGTTCTAAGCAATGAAGCGAAGGAGGGCATTCCAGACAAAGGGGTATACCAGGTGCAAAGGCACAGAGGTGGGAAACAGAGCACTATACATGGAGAAAAGCAAACAGGACAATTTGGTTGGAGGATGTCTGAATATAAAAGGAGTAATGGATAATTAGTCTGGAAAGATAAATTTAAGCCAGATAGTTAATGGCTTTAAATGTCAACAAAGGAATTTACATTTAATCTTAAAGGCAAGGTATTTCTGGAGCAGGAGTGACAGGATCATACTTGTGTTTCAGTAATGTCAACTTGGAGGCTATGTAGAAGATGGAATGGAAATAACAAATGCTAAATGAAGGGGTGACCAAGAAAGAGATTATTTCCATAGTTTAAGCCAGAGATAAGGCTCTGGACTAAGGTGACTATGATGTGAACCAAATAACAAGGGCAGAGAGAGTGGAAAGATGTTGAGGAGAATCAACAAGACTTTGACAATTGATTAGATACAGAGGGTAAGTGAGAATGAAGACTCAAGAATACATGGCTTTTAGGGGTGGCTAGGTAGTACAGTGAGTAAAGCGCTGACCCCAGAGTCAGAAGGACCTGAGTTCAGTTCCGGCCTCAGACACTTAACACCCACACAAAAAAAACTAGCCGTGTAACCTTGGACAAGTCACTTAACCCCAACTGCCCGCCAAAAAAGCAAAAAAAAAAAAAAAAAGAATACATGAGTTATAAATCTGGATAACTGAAAATAGGACAACTAGGTGTTAACAGCAGATAGAGTGCCAGGTCCAGAGTTAGGAAGCCTCATCTTCCTGAGCTCAAATCTGGTCTTAGACACTTACTAGCTGTGTGACCCTGAGCAAGTCACTTAACTCTTTTTATGTCAGTTTCCTCATCTATGAAGATAGAGAAGGAAATGACAAACCATACCAGTATCTTTGCCAAGAAAACCCTAAATGGGGTCAAGAACAGTCAGACAACAACTGCAAATGACTGAACAACTGGAAGAATGACAGTGTCCTCAACAGAAATAGAAGAGTTAGGAGAAGGGTTAAGTTCAGAGAGAAAATAATGATTTTGTCTCAACTAACCAGTTTTTAAGGTTAAGATGTTAAAAATGTAGATAAAGCAGTATACTTCTGATATCACATCCATCAGTGTTGCTTAAAGGCTTTATTATTCTTTAAAAAATAAATCTGTCATAAGACAGCCAAAGAGCTAAGATGAAGTCACTTTATGAATTTTATGTGTCACTTTATTCAGGCTAAATATAATAACAGTTCTAGGGAAACTGAAAAAAAAAATGAAAACCTTAGGAAAGAATCCTAACAAAAATCATATACAGAGAATCACTTTATCATGACCACTAGTCTTAGAAGGGTATTATCATAGCTGACTTGGAAATGAATTTATAAAAGACAGTAACAGCAGAACCTCAATTAAACAGTATATTCTGGAAATAGGTTACTCAAAAATTTTAATTAACTATGTTAATTAAAGGAGAACCAGAACATCTTTTTAGTTCAATATTAGTTGAAATCTTTCTAAAATGAGGGTCTCAATCCAACAATTCTCCTTGTATATTCCTTTACACTGTAAAATGCATAAGAAATTAAGAATAGATACTGATCCTAGAGTATATGCTGACTTAATTTTTAAGTAAATCCCTGACATTGGCTTGATTTACTATCATTTGCGTCTTCCTTAAAAGTGAATCACATATGGAAAATTAATTGGTCAATTGGGGGTTCAAGTTGAAGTTTAATAGTACCATGAAATAATCTATAATAGGTAAAGAAAAATTACAGAGATACTCTTACATACAATCTGCAAATTGCTATTAGTTACCAGCAAAATTGTATTTGGCTATCAAAGAGTAAAGTAACTAAAGACTAAAGTAACTTACCACATCAAGTTTTCCCCATGCTTCATAATCATAAGATTTTATCCTGTTTTTTTTGTTTTCTTCTGTGGTTTTTTTAGAAGGCATTTTTGTTTTACTTTTCTTCTTTTTCTTAAAATTTTTATTTCGAACAGGAAATAAGCTCTAGGTAAAAAAACATTTTTTTAAAGTGCTGTATTATTTTACGTTTAACTATCAATATCTGAAAGATCATCACTGACAGTATGGCATTTTCAAGAAAAAAGTACTTATTAGTCATCAACTGAATATACTTATCATTTGTAATGATTATCTATGCTCAAGTCAACTTCTATTTACTTAAATTTTCATGACTTCATCAGTGTGGATACTGATACACACAACTCACCTCAATATCTGATTTGCTATGGCAGAGAAATTAATGACACTGGGGCCATATCTATTGATAAGCATCTTCAAATTTAACTAGGTTGGTCCTCAGACAGATAAGCTCATGCTGGGCTACCACCTGAAACCTTTCCAATTTGGCAGGATGTGCCAGAATTTATATTTTCTCTGGCATAATCCTCTAGAATCAAGGGTCATGGAGAGACTTTAATAAAAAACTAAAGCAAGTTTAGTTTTGGTTAAGCAGTTATTTTCAGCAAGCATCAAACACTTCAGAAAATATTTTTAATCACAAAAAATGTACTGAGTTGTAATTATAAATCAATTTTAAATCATAGATTAAAGTATCAGAGACAGCATTGTTACTGTATGGGTTCAATAACAATACAAAGGCCTCCAAGTAACAGTACAATCTGTCTTAAAAGTTTTATCTTCGGGGTGGCCAGGTAGCACGGTGAGTAAGAGCACCGGCCCCAGTGTCAGGATGACCTGGGGATCGAATCCCGGGCTCAGACACTTAGCACCCACCCAGAAACACCTGGCCATGTAACCTTGAGCAAGTTACTTAACCCCAATTGCTTAGGGGTGGCCAGGTGGCGCAGTGAGTAAGAGCACTGGCCCCAGAGTCTGGATGAACTGGAATCAAATCCGGGCTCAGATACTTAGCACCACACACAGAAATAACTGGCCATGTAACCTTGAGTAAGTTACTTAACCCCAATTGCTTAAAAAAAAAAAGTTTTATCTTCTCATATAAAAATCTTTTCCTCAACCATAAAAAAATGAAAATCTATTTTCTTAATTAAGAAAGGTAAATATTATTTTGAAGACTTATAATTCTGATGATTTCAATGACTGACCAAGATTCCAGAGGCCCAATATAAGTGTACTACCTACTTCCTGTCAGAGGACTCAAAATGCAGAATATTTTTAGACAGGGCAATGTGGGAATTTGTTTTACTTAATTATGCTTATCTGTTTAAAAGGATTTTATTTTTCTTTTCAATTAGGTAGAGGGGGTGGTAGAAAAAATAGGCCTCAGGACAGGAAAGCTTTCAAAAAGGGAAGAAAAAAGAAAAGAGAGCTATTGAAGCATTTTTAAAAATTCAGTGAAAAGAATTAAAGACAGATAAGTAGGACAGCTCTGAAAGTTACATGTTGAATTTCTTGTATTTTTAAAAAAATAAGCAACCTGTACATAACAGAGATAGTTTCATGTCCTATTGTGTATATGGAAATATCCATTTAATTTTATATTTAAGTTCAAAAAAATACTTTAGAAAAATTTAATAAAATCAGTGTAATACCATGAGATAGGTAATTAATTTCCTATGAAAATATTCTACACTATAAAAGCTCAAATTATTTGTGTTTAGGATCTAATTAACCTTTTGACTATCACACATGCTAATTATTGTAATTCTAATTACTCATTAAACACATCTGCCAAAAATGAATATAAATAAAAAATAGCCTTCTAAAAAAGACAAATATTTAATAGCAAAGAAATTAATTTCAATTTTGCAGCTCTAAAGATACAATTTAAGAGTGTGTTTAGTTTTATTTTTAAATAAATAGGTGTGCTGGATATTAAATCAAAAACTCTCAATTTACCTCTTCTGAAACACCATTTTGATTCCTCAATTCCAAATCCATTTGTTTAATGTCTTTTTCCCAGCTCTCTAAATCCCTCACGAAGTCTTGTAGTTCCTCAGCATTATGCTTCATCTGTAATTGTAACTCAACTGCTTTGCTTGCTGAAGTCATTATGGTCTACAAAGTTTAAGAAACATTCAACCTCTAATGAGAATTTTTTTAAAGGTATTGTTTATTTTCCTCAAATGAGAAATATTCTTATAGGAACAGAAAAGTAAGGATTCTTCCAACCACTTCAGATATGGTCAAGCTATAAAGAGAGGAGAAAGAATAAAAACTCATTAAACAGCATATATATTCAATGGGTTTCACAAATGAAGAGTACCAAATAAAATATTTTAATAGGGAAAATTCGATTATGTAGTCCAGTTCATCTATGAGTGAGAAATGGATGCATAAGACTTCCTTATAGGCACAAGCAGCTCCATCCATCTCATATCATCTCCTTAGTTGTATACAGATACTCTTACATATCTGACAGATATTCCTAGATCATACCAATTCACTTAAGATACTGGAAAGGTATCTACTTATTTTTTTAAACATTTTAAAGTTTATAGTTGGACCTTTGTTTAGAGTGTGTTTTTATTATTTCCCAAAAATGTCTAGCAAGTTTACAAAAGTAGGAACACTTTAAAAAGTCATGATTTCTTCAGTGTGGATTATCCCCTGTGCCAACACAGATCATAATTCCTTTCTGTCTTAACAGGAATTCATTAACAGAAGGGCCCAAAAATTTTTCCACCTGGTGTCCAAACTTCTAGAGGCCAGACTAGTGCTAGAGTGGCAGATATGCTTCTATTCAAAACCATTCCAACCAACAGGACCCATTAGAGCTTACCCTGAGGTAGCATGTATATGAGGCCTCAAAGGAGGATTTTAGGACTCCAGAAGCAAAGATGAATTCTAAAAAAATCTAAACCATCAACTTAGCAAATGCCACATAGGAAAAGCAAAGACAAAAGAAAAAAATTACTGTGTAAAAAATATAGTGGAAAGAGAGCTGGCTTTTAGAGGAGGACCTGAGTTCAAATCTCAACTCTGATACTTGTGATCTTCAACAAGTCACTTCCCCTCCAGGGATCCAGTTTCTTCTTCTGTAAAATGAGGGAGTGACTTCTAAGGCCCCTCCCAAATACAAGTCTAGGATACTATGACCCTGAGTGAAGCCAAACAGTAATTTTTCTGCTTTTCAAGTACTATTCATATCTCATCGAAAAACATGATGGAGAACTATAAAATTAGAGTTTGGAATAAAAAAACCCTAACGATAATTAGATTTGCTAGTAACAACAATGGAACGTGAAACATATTTCTAACAATATTTTCATGAAAAATTAAGTTTAGTTGCGAAACTAAACTCAGAAAACAGATAAATTGGGGCACTCATATTAAAAAAATTCTTTATTATCACAAAACTTCTATTGATAAGGAAGGCTCCTTGTATAACTGCATCAGATCATTACCTATATGACCCAGAAGAAAGAAAACTGAAACTAAGGTGTTGGAACTGCTAGGAACACAAAAGTGAAAAATAATTATGAATACGAAAAATCTGACATTAATTCAACTTACATTCAACTTTTCAGGAACATATTAGATAAGACAAGATCTAAGTGTCCTACATAAATCCATTCATTAACTATTCACTTTAGATAGCTTGATAAGTTCCCTTATTGGGGGTGGCTAGGTGGCACAGTAAATACAGCACCGGCCCTAGAGTCTGGAGAATCTGAGTTCAAATCCAGCCTCAGACACTTGACACACTTACTAGCTGTGTGACCTTAGGCAAGTCACCTAACCCCAATTGCCCTGCCCTCCCCCCTTCAAAAAAAAAAGTTCCCTTATAAGGCCAAAGCTGTCTACAATAATGCAACTTATTTTATAAATAAGAAAAATGGCCATTAGTGAGGTTCTAAGTCCCTCTCGATGGCTAGCAGTTATATACGGCTTTGATGTTTGCAAATGCACTTTACAGTCTAATTTCATTTTATCTTCATAACCCTAAGAGGAAGTAAATAAGGTTGAGTTTAGTGATTTGCCCAGGGTCACAGAGCTGAGAAGTCAGTCAACAACATTTATTAAATGCCTTCGTGCCAGGCATGGTGATAAGTGCTGGGGATAAAAAAATAGTAAAAAGACATCCCTGCTCTTAAGGAGCTCACAGTCTAACAATTATGTATATCCAAGATACGGACTGGCTAAACTGGGAGGGTGAAAGCATTAAAGGGAATTGGGAAGGACTTCTCGAAGGTGGGATTTTAGCTACGACTCGAGGAAGCCAGAGGCTGCAGATGAAAAGGAAAAGCATTCTAGGTACAGGTGTCAGCCAACGAAAATGCCCAGAGTTTCATTGTGTTAGGAAGAGTTTAGGGCAGGATTCGAACTCGGCTCTTGGAGTCTCTAAGTCTCCTAGATGCTTAGTAAACAGGTATGGAGTCACAGGGGCAGGGGCTTGCATGCACCAAGGTTCTCCGACCCCGGATGCTAGGGCTATATCCCACTACAGGGAGGCGGCAAAACGCTGGCTCAGCAGAGCCCCTAGATCTTGCCCCTCCCCCACAACCTGCGCCAGTTATGCCAAGAAACTTGGGAGGAAGGTAACAGTTCTGGAAAGTTCCGGTAACTGGCAGCTCCTCTGCCCTCCCGTGTCGTCCGATCACGCCGCGATTTCACGCGTGGGACGAGGTTCATGGACGCCCCGCCCCCGGCGGAAGGCTCCGCTACCCGGGAGACCCCATGGCCACCGCCGCCGCCCCACCGCCGCCGCCCCACCGCCGTCAACAAACGTGCTTCTCCCCTCCTCCCCCTCGGCTGCCCTCACCCGGGGCCTGCCGCCGCTCGTCCTTTCGGTGCCCACGCGCCCCGCGTCGTCGCCTGGTCCCGAGGACGCTAGCGCCTACTCTCCGATACGCACAAGCAGCGCCTCTCAAGCACCCCTTCCCACAAGGCCTAGCGCGCCCCGCGTTCTCTCGCTCCCGGGGTACGACGGGAGAGAAGCTGCAAATCCCGCCCCCGCCCACAGCGGCCGGCCCCCTCCCGCTCTTGAGCCTCGGTTTCGGACGCTGGAGCCGGCGTCGTTGTGTCTGAGAAGGGCGACCCCTGGTGTCTGTAAACTGCTCTCCTGTAACACCGTATTCCCCCTATTCTGGGGCTTCAGGATAGAGTATTGGACCGGTAATGAGGAAGACCTAGTTGAAATCCTGCTCAGGTACTTAGGGCCAGGGGACCTAAGGAAGGCATTTATTGGACCTGTGACTTACACCAGTAAATTCCTTCCAACTCTCTAAGACTAAATTCCTATAAGTCAGCTGCAGCGATGGAAAATCCCACATGCTAACGGATACAATGAAGACAGCCAGAGATACCAGGGAAGCCACCTGGAGACGATCACTTTACAGGTGGAACATTGGTCCTTGAGGGTCCCAGGCTGCAGGCGTGGCTGCGAGGATTCCAGCCCAGATCCTTTTCCCAGCCTTCCTTAGGCTTAGCGCCCCTACTCTGCAGTGACCTCCAGTCTATTTCGTCTCTAGCTTGTTTGTATTGTCGGACTGTAAGCTTCGTGTTTCTGCCCTTGTATCCACGTCACTTCGCTCAGCACGTAGTAGGAGCTTCATAAATGCTTATTAACTGACTGTAGAGCTTTTTCCAGGACCCAGAGCTGTTGCTAGTCTCGTCCAAAGAAGGTCTTTGCTGTGTTTGGTCTTTTTTAATGGGGTGGGGTATGGATGCAAGGGAAGGAGAGAGGGCTAGGGCTAGAATAGTCAAAAGAAGGAAAAGGAAAGAGGTTCATTTTACATTTTCAATGTACAGAAGAGAACAAAGAAGGCCAAAATCAGAGAAACAGGACAACTTAGAAAGTCGCATGTTGATTTTATTATATTTAAACAGAAAAGCAAACTACACATAATGTAACTGCAGTTTAATGTACAGTCCTTTTTCTGTTTTCCTCTGTATTTGGAAATTTGCATTTTGTTTGATATTGGTTGATTCAGAATCAGCACTTAAAAGCAAAAACAATCCTTTTCCCCACTTTTGTTTTCTCCCCGCTTTCCTCAAAGAGGTTTTAAAAATTAATATTTATTTTTACAAAGATGTTTTCTCTGCTTCCCTTTCTCCTCTCTCCTGTTGAGAAAGCAAGAAACACAAAACCCAGAAGGTGGGTGTGGAGGGAAGAAGGGAAACAATCTGGAAATCAAAAGTTTTAAAAACAAATATTAAAAAAAGTTTAAGAAAAAGAAACACAAAACACTTGTTACAAACAGTTTATAGTGAAGCAGAATTTTCTCATTGGCATCCAATCTACACCCAATTTCTCTCTATTCCATTTCCCATAGTGATTCTTCCAAATCTTTTGAGCTTTCCTCAAAGCTCCCAAAGCATCTCCCTCACCCTATCCTTTGAGCTGAGAACCTTGCCTCCTGTTACAGAAAAAAATTGAAGCCATTCTCCATGAGCTCCCTCTTGTCCCTTCTTCCTTATTTTCCGACTACCATCATCTCCTCCTTTACCCCTGTCTCACATGAGTGGCTTTACTCCTTACTAAAGCTAACTCCTCTACCTGATCAAGAGATCCTATTGAATAATTCCATCCCGCCTCCTCCAAAAGATTGCTCCCCTATCATTCCTACTCTGCCACTTATTTTCAATTTCTCTCTGTGTCCAGCTCGTTTTCTACTGCCTACAAATATGCCTCCCCCATCCTCTAAAAATATTCACTCGATCTTTTCATCCCTGCTGTCATACTATATCTCGTGCCTTTGGGGGCTAAACTCCTCTCTTGTTAATTCCTCACAATCTTACTTCCAAACTCATGCATACTCTGTGTTCATTCAAGTATGTTTCTTGTAAACAATAATTGTTGGATTGTTTTCCAATCCATTCTGCTATTATCTTCCTTAATTTTTTTGATGTGAGCTTATCCCACTGACATTCATAGTCTTGATGACTAATTCTGTTTCTCTCCATCTTATTCTCTTTTTTTCTTTTTTAAGAAATTTTACTTACTAATGTCTCCCTTAATTTACCATCCCTCTTATTTCTCCCCCTTTCCCTTAACTCTTTTCCTTCCTTTTTGCTGTTGGATAACATGTGTTTCTGTACCCATTTGTGTGTTTATGTCTATTTTCCCCTCTTTTAACCAATATGGATGAAAACAAGGTTTGTGTCATACACTTCTACCATCTTCCCCTCTTTGTTGTATAAACTTCTTTTGTGTACCCAGTTTGTGTGAGAGAATTTTCCCCATTCTTCTTCTGTCATCCCCCCTGCCTTTCAGTGCATTTCTCTCTCCCCCAGTCCCATTGTATTCTTTTTTGAGATTATCCAAAAGCAACAGAATCCTACCCAAACCCTTTGCTTAATTAGACTCCCTATATGACCCCTGGTGATGATAAAGTTCTAAGAAGCAATATGTATCTTTTTCCTTTTTTTTTTTTTTTTTGGCTTTTTGGAGGAAGGAAGGCAGGGCAATTGGGTTTAAGTGACTTGATTTGAACTCAGGTCCTCCTGACTCCAGGGTCTGTGCTCTATTCACTGCGCCACTTAACCGCCCCTCATTTTCCCAGTTAAGAATATAAACTGTTGAACCTTGTTTATTTCCTTATGATTTCTCACTCATGTTTACCTTATTATGCTTCTCTTGAATCCTGTGTTTGTATGTCACACTTTCTATTGCCCATGTAGGATTATACTAATTTTTGCTGGGTAGGTTATTCTTTGTTGTAAACCTAGATCTCTTACCTTCTGGAATATCATATTCTAAACTCTCTCCTTTTTTTAAGTAGTGCTGCTAAATCTTGTATGATCCTAATCGTGGCTTATTTTTATTTGACTTCGTTCTTTCTGGTTACTACAGTATTTTTTTTCCTTGACTTAAGAGATCTGGATTTTGGCTATAATATTTCTGGGAGTTTTCATTTTCAAATTTTTTGGGGGGGGGGGTGACAAGAAGATTCTTTCAACTTCTACTTTGCCCTTTGGTTTTAAAAGATCAGCATAGTTTTCCTTTATAATTTCTTGAAATATATCTAAACTCTTTTTGTTTATGGCCTTCAGATAGTCTAATGATTCTAAAATATTTTCTCCTTGATCTGCTTTGCAGGTTAGTTGTTATTTTATATATATATATATATATATACACACTTCACATTTTCTTCAGTTTAAAAAATTATTTTATTATTTCTCATGGAGTTATTAGATTCCATATGAACAATTCTAATTTTAATTAGAATTAATTTTAATCTAATTCTAAACTCTACAGTTTCATAGATACTCAACTGCCAGCTCCCCTTTGGTTTGGGATATTGTGCCCTCCTCTGGAGATCAGAGCCACACTGATCCTGTGTGCTTCCTGAAGCTTGTTTTATGTTCAGTCTAGGCTCACAACTATTCCTCTCCACCTTGGCATCGTGAGCTAGCACTGAGTAGTGAGTGACAGAACTGACAAAAGGAACCCATTCTGGAACCTAATGCTTGCTCAGGGATCCCCAACAATCTCTTTCTTGTCCCTCTCTGAATTCCTGGTTCTGCAAATGTTTTCCACCACACTCCTTCCCCAGAGTCCACAGACCTCTTTGTCTCTACCTAAAGCCACCCTGAACTGGAAAAGTGATTCACTGTGACTTCTTAGTTTTTCTAATCAGCATTCTATCTGGTGCATTTTCTAGATCTTTGCTGAGGAAGTATGGAGGGCAGAATTGGAATCTAATGCTTCCTCTTGGCCATATTGACTCTGAATCTCCCAGCCCATTTCTGGTACATTTCCTAGGTCTGGTTAAAGGAGATTTGTAGATAGGAGCATGACTTTACCAATTCCTACCATTCCACCATCTTATTATACATGACATACTTTTAAGTTTAATCTGTATTAACATTTTTCCATCATTTTCTTCAGTCTAGACAATCAACAAAACAATATATTATAATGAGGGAGCCCTATGTGTATTAAGGGCCTTGTCTCACCTATAGAATGGGGAGGGGGAATCATTATGTGACTAGAAAAGTTGAAGAATAGACATCTCTAGCTTCTATCTCCCTCCACCTTTCTTTAAAGGAGACTTAAATTCCTTCCAGAAAGTGAAGTAGGAAGTTAGGGCTAGAGGTCATTCTGTTCTCCGCAGAGAGAGGGGGTACCTGACTAGAATTATATCTATTTGCTCCCTGAAATATTATGTCAAGGGGATATGATCAGGTTCTAACTTCTGATCACTGTTTATCATTAAGGGATAAATGGGACCCCAAAATCTATACCCCAACTTTAAGGACAAAGGCTTGAGCCCTGTCCCATCTAATACTGGTTTGACAATGAAAACACTATAGCAGATAGCCAAGAAACCCATTTATCCAAATTGTAACAAAACAGAAATCAAAGAAGGTATATTTAGGAGATTATATATCAAACAAGGGATAAGGAAGCTCTCCCATTAGGAGGGAGGTAACAGCTCAATGGAGAGAGTCCCAAATTTCATTCAAAGGGAAACTCCCAGAAGTCTCTAGTGTAACAAACAGTAGATAAGGAACATGATGAAGATTAATGACTCCTCTCATGTATTCCCAGAGATTTGTCCTTTAGCCTCATCCATCTTCTTTCTTGAAACTGGAAGCTAGGAGAGTCCAAGGTGACTGAAAGAAGGCTGGCGTTCTCTCTACCAATAAGGAAAGAATTCCATGCCAATTGGCTTTGGGACAGGGGTTATAATATCAAGCCCTGATTTATAGCATTTGTCAATTTTTGAGGTATAATACTAACACTGAAAATTTAGAAATTGGCTCTTGTGAGCCTATACCAGTTGACTCTAACACCTTTTTGCACTTTATGCATTGCATAAAAAATCCAGATCCAAAAGGCCTCAGCAGACTAGTAAACTAGGCTAAATAGATTTAAAATTCAAAACTAATAGGGATATATATGTATATATATTTCTAAATTTGTAGCAAAAAAATATCAGCTATATAATATGAGATGAGGGAGGAAGTAGAACTTCACATAAGTCATTTCTGGGTCTACCTCTGACACATACTGGTTGTGTGACCCCTGGCAAGTTACTTAACTCTCAGTTCCCCTATAGCTCTCTAACAGAATAGTTGTCTATCTACTTTGCATTGGTAGAAGGAGTTTTTCTGGAAGTTCCCTATGCTTTTTTTTCTATAAAAACCTCAGAATAAAGGGCATGGTAGTTGGGTTATGCTTCGCTTTGATCAGGTCATGTGTGGAGGGCTACATTTTGGGAACTGCTTTTTAGGAAAGATTAGGTTGAACTGGGATGGCTACACAAGAGAGCAGCCAGGTTAGCCAGAGTCCTGGAGAACATATTGAGAGATAGCCTGTTGAATGAACTAGAGATGTTTTAAGCTAGAGAAGTTAAAACTCAGAGGAGGGTTGAGAATATAGAAATTCCAGCAATTTGGTTGCTAAGGAAAATTAGCCTGTTTCACCGGCTCCACTCTATACCTGTTCCACCAGCTCCACTCTATACCTATTCATCTATCTTCCAAGGTTATCTTCACGGACTCTGGCTAGCAGTTAGGAGCATGAGGGTGGGAGAGGGGAGGGCAGGGAAGGGAGCAGAGTGAAAGGAGAAGAAAGCCTCTTCAGAGACCCCCTTTGCTCTGTATATGAAGTGTAGGCTAGTCTGAAGGAGTATAAGAGAAATGACTGTAATTCAGATAAGCGTTTTGGTCAGAGTGAGCACAAGCCTTAGTAGAGGGGTTCTGTTCAAATACAGAATTAAATGTCTCTGCATTTCCCCAGTCAGTAGCTAGATGGGTTCACGTATGGTCTAGAATCAGAAGTTGAAATAACCCTGGGACCATAAAGATCTGAAATCCCAGGCGATACAAATGTATTCTGAAGAGTCACCAGCAGAAGGCAGAAGAGATCAGTTCAACAGGAAGATTAAAGCAGCAGAAAACTCCCCCACTCACTAACTCAGGAGACAAAACCAGAGGACTTGAGCTGCTATGCAGGGGAGAAAATAGCAATATCTGCCGAATCACTCTGTGCTAATATCTCCTGGAGGTTTTCAAGAGCCATCCCCTATACCCAAAATGCCCTCCCTCCTCTTCTCTGCCTCCTGGCTTCTCTGGTTTCCTTCAAGTCCCAGCTAAAATGCCTCCTTCTTCAGGAAGCCTTTCTGAATCTTTATTCTAGTGTCTTCCCTCCGTTGGTTATATCCTGTTTATCCAGTATGTAGCTTCTCATGTAATTGTTTGCCTGTTGTGTGCCTGGCTACTAAGTGCCTGGCAGATAGTAGGCACTTAATTAAAGCTTATTAACTGATAGTCCATGCCTGCTAATTGGGTATCCCCTAAGGTTCTGTCCTGGGCCCTCTCCTCTTTTCCCTTTATACAGTATCAATTGGTCATCACATCAGTTTCCATAGATTCAATTATCATTTCTTTGCAGATGATTTTCAGATTCAGGTCTATCCTCTTTTCTGACCTCTAGGCTCTAATCTCCAACTGCCTACTGTGTCCCATAGATATTTTAAACTCAGTAGGTACAGAAATGAATGCATTATCTTTTCCCCAAAATCTTGTACTTTTCTCAACTTCTCTTTTGGTACTGAGGTCACCACCATCCTTCCAGTTTCCCAAGTGTACAATCTCAATGTCATTCTCCACTCACTCTCACACCCTAAATCTAATCTGTTGGCAAATGCTGTTGGTTCTATCTTAGTAACATCTCTTGTAAATACCTCCTCTTCTCATCTGACACTCCCACTATCCTGGCACAAGCCCTTATCACTCAGTCTTAGACTATTTCAATAGCCATCTACATGGCCTCTGCCTCAAATCTCTTCTTACTTTCAGTCCATTCTCCAGGGAGCTATCAAAGTGATCTTCCTAAAGGTCAGGCCTGACCATGTCATTCCAATGGTTCCCTATTGCTTCCAAGATCAAATATAAAATCTGCTGTTTGACTTCACCCCTGTGGCTATTGGACTCAGCCTTGAGGATTGCTCTCTTTCCCTGTCATCTCTCTTAATGCTTTGTTCCATGAACCCTCAACCATAAATCTCGATCTGGAAGAATTAACTTTTGTTTTATTGGCATAAATTCTAATACTCTGGATCTGTTTCCTTACCAGGCTTTTGTCCTCTCAGTTCCCATTCTCACCATTTGCATTCAAATAAGCAGAATTAACACAGATTTTAATCACTCTCTAGATTTTAATACATAAACACCTAAGTGCTGATAAAATGACTAAAACGACACGGTTTACTAAAATAGCAGCTTTAGAAGCCACCATGTTCTCTCTCTTTTTTTTTTTTTTGGTCTTTATTAATTTGTTCACCATGTTCTCTGACTACAAATGAGGAAAGGGGTGTCAAAAGCTGGTAACTCTCCTTATATCCAGTTCTCCATTAGGAAACAGGTAAAAGGAAGGGTCTGTGCCTCCAAGGAAACACAAGAAATTAATAATAGCCAAATTTCTGAATCTTTGATGGCTTCTGACCAGTTGGAGATTCTGTCCTTGGCTCTTACTTGGCTTCATTGATGGGGAACAGTGATGGCTAACAGTTGTTGAGCTCAACCTATGATCAACAATCAGTCCATCAATAAATATTTATTAAGAAATGACTATGTACCATATATTGTGCTAAGTACCCAGGGTGCAAAAAGAAGCAAAATACAACCTTTTTCCTCAAGGAGCTTACAATCTTTTTTAGATTTTTCTTTTTGCTTTTTGGAGGGGGGAAGGCAAGGCAATTGGGGGTAAGTGACTTGGCCAAGGTCGCATGGCTAGTTTTGTGTTAAGTGTCTGAGGCCGGATTTGAACTCCAGTCCTCCTGACTCCGGGGCCGTGTGTGTCACTAGTGCTGTGCCACCTAGCTAGTGGAGCTTACAATCTAATGATGGGAGAGTTCACTATAGAGATTCAACATGGGGGAAGAGAGATTCTGGGAAGATGGCAGGTAGGTCAGAAAATTCCAAGCTTTCCAGATTTCCTCCACAAACAAGACAGAACATCATCTTATATAATATAGATAAATTGAATATAGATATATTGAACTCAGGTCCTCCTGACTCCAGGGCTGGTGCTCTATTCATTGCACCACCTAGCCGCCCCCTCTCTTATTTGATTTTTAGACATTCTTTTTTTTTTTTGGAGGGGAATTGGGGTTAAGTGACTTGCCCAAAGTCACATGGCTAGTAAGCGACCATTCAGAGGATAATCTCTCTTGCTTTAACCTGCTTGGATCTGGATCACTGTCTTGGGTGGAGGTCCTGGGGTGTGTGATCAGTGAGCCAGAGCTTGTAGGGGCTGTAGAGAGGGAAGCCAATTAATAGCTCTGGCAGCTGAGAAAACCCTAGCAATTTGGGACAAAGCTCTCCTCTCTGGAAGCAGAGTTCTACTGTGGCAAAAAGCTCAAAAGTCAAGTAATTGAGTGGCAACATGATCAAGCAAAGGAAGTGTAAAGCAATCGCAGCAATCTGACTTTAGATTCCTATTTTGGGGACAAAAAGGATCAAAGCATGAAACAGGAGGAAGACAACCAAGTCAGAACTCCTATACCAAAAGCTTCCAAGAAAAGTATGAACTTGTTACAGGCCATAGAGGAGCTTAAGAAGGATTTTGAAAACCAAATAAGAGAAGTGGAGGAAAAATTGAGAAGAGAAATGTTCAGAATGATGCAAGAAAATCATGAAAAGAGAGTCAACCTGACTGAAGAAAATAGCACCTTAAAAAATAGACTAACTCAAATGACAAAAGAGGCTCAAAAAGCCAATGAGGAGAAGAATGCCTTAAAAAGCCGAATTTGCCAGATGGAAAAAGAATTTCAAAAGCTCACTGAAGAGAATCATTCCTTCAGGATTAGATTGGAACAAATGGAAGCTAGTGACTTCATGAGAAATCAAGATACTATTAAACAGATCCAAACAAATGAAAAAATAGAAGACAATGTGAAATATCTCACTGGGAAAACCACTGACCTGGAAAATAGATCCAGGAGAAATAATTTAAAAATTATTGGACTACCTGAAAGCCATGATCAAAAAAAGAACCTAGAAATCATCCTTCAAGAAATTCTCAAGGAAAATTGCCCTGATGTTTTAGAACCAGAGGCTCTGCAAAATAGAGGTTGAAAGAATCCACTGATCACCTCCTTAAAAAGATCCCAAAAAGGAAACTCCTAGGAATATTATAGCCAGGTTCTGGAATTCCTAGATCAAGGAGAAAATATTACTAGCAGCCAGGAAGAAACAATTTCAATATTGTGGAAACACAGTCAGGATAACACAGGATCTGGCAGCTTCTACACTGAGGGATCAAAGGGCTTGGAATATGATATTCTGGAGGGCAGAGGAGCTGGGATTAAAACCAAGAATCACCTACCCAGCAAAACTGGGTATCATGTTTCAGGGGAAAATATGATCATTCAGTGGAATAGAGGATTTTCAAGCATTCTTAATGAAAAAAAACAGAGTTGAATAGAAAATTTGACATTCATATACAAGAAGCAAGAGAATCATGAGAAGGTAAACAGGGAAAAGAAATCATAAGGAACTTACCATAGTTGAACTATTTACATTCCTACATGGAAAAATGATAATTGCAACTTATGGAACTTTTCTCAGTATGAGAATAGTTGAATGGAATAGCAATGTGTGTGTGTGTGTGTATATATGTATACATACCTATATATGTCTATACAGGAGGGTATATGGGCATATGAATACATATGTGAGTGTGTGTATATATGTATACAGGTATACATAGACAGAGGGCACAGGACCAATTGAATAGGAAGGGATGATACTTAAAAGGTGAAATTAAGAGGTAAGAGAGGAATATATGAGGTGAGAGAAGAGATGGGGAGAAACAGAATGGGGTAAATTTATCTCATATAGAAGAGGTAAGGGAAAACTCTTACAATGGAGGGGAAAAACAGGAAGGCAAAAGGGAATGGGTCAACTTTACTCTCATTGGATTTGATTTAGGGAAGGAATGACATACACACCAAATAGGGTATCTCACCCTACAGGAGAGTAAGGGGGAAGGAGATAAGAGGGGGGATGATGGAGGGGAGGGCAGGTTGGGGGGAGGTTAATTAGAAGTACCCACTTTTGAAAAGAGACAAGGTCAAAGTAGAGAATAGAACAAGTGGGGGGCGGGATAGGATGGAGAGAAATATAGTCAGTCTTTCACAATATATCCACTATAGAAATGTTCTGTGTAGCTACACGTGTAAAACCTATATTGAATTGTCTATCTTCCCAGTAAAGGTAAGTGATGAGGGAGGAAGGTAAAGAATCTGGAATTCAAAGTTTTAAAATCAAATGTTTAACATATATGTATATGTGTGTATATATATATATATATATTCTTTTTTTACATGCAACTGGGAAATAAGGTATACAGGCACTGGGTTATAGAGATCTATCTTGCCCTACTGGAAAGCCAGAGGAGGGATGGAGGATATAGGAGAGAGCAGATTGGGGGAGGGGATATACAGTGGGATCGCTGTTTTGGGGTGGTGGGTAGGGGAAAGATGGGGAGAAAATTTGTAACTCAGAATCTTGTAGAAATGAATGATATAAACTAAAAATAAGCATAAAATTTAATTTTAAAAAGCTGTCATCAGTACTTGGGTAGAAAGTAAAGAAAGTTTGGGGCTAAGCTGCATATGATGGAGTGAGTCTAAAAAAACAAAATTGGATAGAAAAAGGTAAAAATGGAGAAATTATCTCTTACAAATGAGGTGTGAGAGGATGTTGTAACCTTATTCTCCAGAGCTAGGTTAAAGGCAGAACAACATATACATCTGGAAATGTATGTCTAAATTAATAAAGAAATAAGAGGGCAAGGGGATAGGACAAAGGGGGGACTTTTAGAAGGGTATGTAGATTAAGATTTAGAAGGGTGGGGGGAGAGGAAAAGGGAGGGACTCCGAGAGAGGTGGGTAGAATAAGGAGTAGAAAGGTAAGAAGAGAGGTTTAAGGGAGAGATCCTTTAAAAAGGGAGTGAATTTGGGAGGTAGTGCTTAGGAGTAAACTAGAGGAGGGATAGTGTAAAAAGAGAGGCTCAGATGAACAATAGTGAGGAAAAATTGTTGTGTGTTTTGTCCTTCATTTTCAAAGAGGACCATAACATCAGGGAAATGATGACATGACTTGCAGTTGACTTTGATTTGAGGGAGGGAGGGCTGTGCAAGGTCACCAACCTTACTTTCTCCACCACAGCCATCTGGGTCCAGTGGCCAGATATCATATAGGATGGAGGGAAATACACAAATAGTAATTACAACTTTGAATGTGAATGCGATGAACTTACCCATAAATTCCAATATTAAATAAATTATTTGGAATAATAAGAAATAAGCTCAATGATTTTAGAAAAGCATGGAAAGACTTGCATGAAATAATGAAGAACAAAATGAAAAGAACCAAGAGAATATTGTATACAGTAACAGCAATATCGTTTTAAGAACAATACATACACACACACACATACCCGTGTCTAATGGTAGCCATACCTAGGGGTGAAGGGAGGGAGGAAATATATATACATATATAAAAGGAATAGCAGTTGCACATAATAGATCTGAAGTTTCAGGTGTAATCTTTTTTTTCTTTTCCACTTTGTTATGGAAATGCTTGTTTTATTTCTTAAGATCAGAATAGAGAGAGAGATTCAGTATGGTCTGCTGCTCTGGTTCCAGCCTCTACCATTCTTCATCTGTCTTCCTAGTCATTGTCTTTTTCCTTTCTCTATCCCTCACCTACTTGTTTTCGTTTTGTTTTAATACCCACCAGCTCCCTTCAAAGCCAAATGAAAAGCACTTGGTAGGCTACCCTCAGGTAAAGACTGAAATCTCCTACAGTACAGTCTGGTCCATGGACTGGTCCACCTGCAGGCAGCTCTGTCCAGTCTTCTCTTGATTTGTGTCCAAGACATTTTTGAGGAGCTCCAAAAATGTCTACTATGTTTGTAACAGTCTTCTTTAGCAGCAAAGAAAAGTTGACAATATTAGGCAATAGGAATGCTAGTTTGGAAACAGGGAAGTTTAAGTACTAAGTATTAAGCTCTTTTACATAATTTCAAGTCTCCAATACTAAGCAAATCAAATTACCCTACTTGATACCAAAAGAACTTGCAGATATGACTATAGAACCGTCTGATGCAGAATAAGGAATATAGAAGGAAAGAGATGTCAAGAAATTGTCGATGAGCAAATGACTTCATTTTCCAAAGGGAAGTGGGGAGTAGTTTTTAGAAGCTAACCACCAATGAGTTTGTAATCCCTAGCATGTAAACATCTCAGTTGATGAACACCCTACCAGTTTATCTGCTACCCCACAATAAGGGATAAGATGGTTGTAAGGGTTATGGGATTTAAAGATCTTCCATGCCCCGTTGGACTTGCTGATGTAGCAGGAAGGGGCGGAGCAAGAGGAAGCGGAAGCCAAGCTAGCGTTCCTGCGTTGGCTGGCGGTGGTGGTGACGGCGGCAGCAGCAGAGGCAGTGGCAGCGTGAAGCCCTTTTTGAGTTAGGACTGCTAAGGACTTTCTGCTAAGGACTCCTGCTGAGGACTGCCAGGGGCCGGAGCTGCTGGGAGCGCGCTTCCAGGACGCTGGGTGGTTGCTGTGCGTGGGGAGAGGAGGACCTTTGCCTGAGGTAGCCTGTTCTGTTTTAAAGGCTTGAAAATGTGGGTGCTTTCTACTTTATCTACCTGTGCCAATATCATCACTACTCTGGTGGCTTTCACTTTCTGGTTTTGGGACTCAGTCTTTTGGTATCTTAATAAATTTTCTAGTTTATTTCCTCATATGGCAAACATGACGTATTTTGTAATGGATAATTATATCAGCATATTTGTAATCTCTATAGGCATTGTGAATATGGCATTGCTGATACAATGGTGGAAAGAGAAAGGCAGGGGGGGGAGGAACTTGATATAACTCTTGGCTCAAAAGGTCAATAATATGGGACTTTCTTCCCTTTGGTGGAAATCAATGCCACATACTTGGATAAGGGGCATGGCAGAGTGTATGGGAGCAGGAGACAGGAGAGATCTTTTCACTCCCTTCTGGTTTTTCAGTCACTCTAGCTCCTCTAACTTCCAGGGTCATGAGAGAGAATACAAGATGTTCTAATGTCTCTTCAGGGCCATGAAAGACTTTGAGAAGAAGCCAACATATGATCATATCCTATTCCCAGCTTGCTACCCTTATCCTTGTTCTTTTTTCTCCAAAGTTTCTAGAATCAGAGCATATTGTGCGTGCTGGATAAACCATAACAATGCATTATTGGATCTAGCAAAATGGGGAGCAAAGAATAGGCCTATCTGATATCCACTGGTTAGAGAGCACCAGTAGAATACTGAGATTGTGCCCTAGGCACTTTGGGGTAATAACACTGAAGGAACTTGGTGCTTTGGTATGATACAGCAAACCTTTAATAGTCCTTGTTCCACCTCTACCCCACTCCACACCCCACACCCAACATCAGTGACATTTGCAGGAAAACAGCATGCTATGTTGCTTAAAAAAGAAAGCCAGCCTCCAGATCACTGTCTTCCTTCCTGTTTCTTAAAACACACCAAAGTAGCTCTCCTTCTTCCACAGGGCTTCTCCTGTGGGTCCGGGAAGAACTTGTGCTCTTCCTCCACTGTGGCAGATTGCTTGCATTTGACATTCATAACAGTGAGCTTATGACACTTATAATAAGTGAGCTGAGCCTTGGGTCTCTGGCTGCCTTTTCTGCTTTGTATTTCTTTCCCTAAGCATAGGTGACCAAATGAATCCCAAGATGGACATGTCTAGCCTTGGAGTCAGTCTCAGAAAAAGTACTTTGCAGACCTGAACAAACTGCCTCTGGGGCAGAGAATTAGGACCTAGTTCAAGGTTGTGCAGCTCAACATTCCTTGTGGGAATGGAAAGGCAAGAATCAGAAATGCTCATGTGATGGAGACAAGAGGTACAGGAGCCGGGGAGCCTAGCCCCTTGTGCTGAGCTGGCACAAGTCTCTAGATTCCATGAACACCCTAAAGTGCACAGACCTGCCACGGTAAAGCATGCTGCTGGGCTGGGGCTAAGGTGGGAGCAGGGACAGAGAGGGAAAAAATGAGGGGCTCATGGGGGGGGGGGGTGGACAGGAGAGACTCGTTATTTGCAAGGTGAACAGTATTAACTCTGAGGATTTATTGTACTGCTTTGGAGGAAGTGAGGAGACTGGGATGGTGATGGAGGGGACAAAGATAGAGAGGGTCAAGGAGAAAGGGAAAGGGAGGGAAGGAGAGAGGAGTCATCGCTTGACTTTTGAGTCTTCTTTGATTTTCCAAATCATCAGTTCCATGGAAGAACTGGTGTCTTCATTGAATCATGGCCTTCCACATTGCCCTAGATAATACACTTAGGGTAATCAGCCATCAGCATCTGCAGTGCCCTCTTGTAGGGGAGCCCAAGGCAGTAAGGGAAGAACATTGATGTGTCCACTACTGTGGTGTGAATAAACGAGAGCAAATAAGTCACTTTCTAAGCTGTGTTCTATCAAGATGGTGTCTGAACTGAACACGTTCAATAATACTGCCTAGACATCCCAAAGTGTTATACGTGGATTCTACAGATCTTCTTCTGTCACCCGGGAAAACCTGGTGTTGTAATCCACAACTTTGTTGTCTGATTCAAGAAGCTGGGAGTATTTGGGTCTCAGTTGGAGTTGACTTGAGGCAAATTTCTGCATGGGGAAGGATGAGCCCAGCCCCTGGCCTAACTTGCCAAATGACACGGACATAGTACAAGTCAAAGGTGAAATATAAAATACCTATTCAGCAGTCCTACCAATTGCTTCATATACTGAAGCTTAAGTTTAACTTCCCAGTAGCATAGAACAGTAGTTCTATTACTTTTACTACTAATTTAAGTCTTTTATACCCATTAAAGTTTGTGGGTTTTGCAAACGTTTTCTGTAAAAGGAAATATATATTTGTTCTATATATCTGATCCAAATCACATATTAAGTAATATTGTATTCCCTCTTTTGGGGAGACCCTGGACGTGAGACAAATATAACTTTAAGTGATTATCCTCAGGCCTCCAAGGTGAGTATAATAAGGAGCCAGAGAATGGCTCGTTGGGGGGCCAGGTTCCCCCACTGATTGAACCTGGTTAAAAAAAAGGATTGGGTCTAGAACTAAGAGAGGAAGCTTAGTAGAAAAAGAAACAGTGACTGTCTCAGCTCCCCTGGGCCCAGTAGTAATTGTTATTGCTATACTATAGAGGTGGGCTACTCTCTTCTTAGCATAACTGCTTCTTTTAGTGAGAAGAAATCTCAGGAACTGCTCTGGACTGAATTTCTGCTCTACAGATAAATTTTTAAAAATGTAAACACCAACAAGTTTGTCTGATATGCTAGATACTAAACCAAGCCCCAAAAATTTCAGGCCTGGGGTAGAATTTTTCTTCATGCATGGGGAAGACACAAGAATGTATTGTCTTAGTCATATTACTTCACCTTCCATATCCCACACCCCTTTCCTCCTGGTAGGCCAGCCAGCTAAGGCACTACAAGCATCAGAACTCTCCTAGATGCCTCTATTATAGCAGGGATGTCCCTGATCAATGTGGAGTCACTTAATCAACTTGATGAGATTACAGGGTGTAGGCAGATCCATATCAGAATCCTAGTTCCTTTTCTACCTCTCTCCCAACCCCATCCCCACTGATAACTTTATATTTTTTTCAACAGCATATAATCTGAACAAGGAAGAATACTACCCTACAGATGGAAAACCAATCCTGTACCATTGTGGGCCAAGAGATCTGAACCTTGCCAACCCTTCATGATATTGTGGAATTGCTTTGGACAGTACAGATCTGAAGTGAATGGGACATATACAAATGTTCTTTACCAAAGCAGAGTAATTTTAAAAATCTTATTCGTGATAACCAGCATGCATAATCAAAAGTGTAAAACCATTTCAGGATATGCACACAATCATTCAATTAATCATCAAGTATTTATTAAGCGATTACTATGTGCCAGGCTCTGCCCTAGGCATATGCAGAGATAATAGCAAAAACCATAGGAAGAATTGTGGATCCATTAAGGAATACTACTGAGCACATATGTCAAACACCATCATGACTAAAGTGACTTGAGGGAACTATTGAAGAAAGGCATTGGAAATTTTGTTCATATCTGGTTGGGACATGTAATAGGGAACTTGAATGACATATTGCCCAACTAAAGGTAACACACACAAAAAAAACCCAACAGAAAGAGAATTCAGAAAACAAAAGTATACCAGAAATTTGAGATTCCTCAAATGGGAATTGAAAACAAAGGTTACAAGTTTTAGGCAATACAAGGAGTCAAAGCAGAGCAAAACAAAATGAAACAAAACAAAAACCCAAAACAACAATAGCCATTCAACATCAATCAAACTTTGCTACAAAGTCTTGAGAAGTAAAGAAATTAGAGGTGAGAGGGTACCCCACTAAAGAAGAAGAATATGGACAACTTCTGCTTATCTGTGTATGTTTGATTTGGTTGAAAATATGGATTGGATCAAACAGAAACAGAAAGTTGTTCATGGCAGTATAATGAAAGATTAAAGAATTATGTCAAAAGAAGAGACAGAAACTGTAGCTTTTCTTCAAAACTACAAAGCCACAGGGCCAGATAAACTACATAATCATTGGCTCAAATACTTCACAGTGACACATGGACATTTCTACTAACAAAAGATAAGGACATTCAAAATACAGGTTAATCCTTCAAACAAAGCATTCACAGCTTGTCTCACAAGAAAAAAACTATAAACACAAGGAAACAATATATTATCTGAGGAGCAAAAAGGGTGTGCTAAGAGGTCCCAGAAGTATAAAGACCAATTTATTATCCATTTGGTAATTATTGAATGTGTCACAAAGTACTGTGACACTTAAAACTACCTTTATTGATGATCACAGGTCCTTTGATTTAGTTGTACATTTGTGGTTGGTTTGTGTATTGCACGTTAATAAAAACAGACTCAAGTATTGTGTGAATGGTATAAACTATTTGATTTTTACATAGAAAACTATTCTTTAAAACCATGCCACTGACACAATACTAAGACTGGATTGATATAAAATATGATATTTTTCAGGGAGATTGTTTAAGTCCATTATGGTTCTGTCCAACTAAAAATTTTATTACTCACTTGATGTCGGTGGATGACATGAAGCTATATGAATAGTTCCACCAAAAAACCCCAACATGTTAATAAAAAAGTCATTCAAGTATGTGTAATTCTTTTCCAATGATATATCAGTATTGAGGTTGGCCTCAATAAGTATAAAATTATTTCTATTTTTATCATCTTATTCTTTTTTTTTCTTTTTTTCTTCTGGCAGGGGGAAAGGCAAGGAGGGCACTTGGGGTTAAGTGACTTGTCCGAGGTCACACGGCTAGCACGTGTTAAGTGTTTGACGCTGGATTATCATCTCATTCTTATCTTTTTAAATAAAGGTCAGATAGAGATGGTCCTGGGACAAGTTGGTATCCTGTTATTTTTCTTTCATATTTACTGTTCTACAGCTTATTTCAAGGTACACAAAATAACTACTATTTTCAGTTGAATAAAAGTATTAGGAGGTAGGGTCATCTTTTGTAGAGTTTCAGAAAGTATCCTTGGTATAGCTCTTAGAGCAGACAGGACAACAGGGATTATATGCATCTCATTCTGTTCCTGCATGATTTAATCACCTCTGCTGGGTTTTCATATTGTGAAAACCTTTTGTCCCATGGAGTTTGGAGATTATGAAATTTTAGTATAGCCAAAGCTATTAAAAATATTGTTTTTAAGTGTTTGTGGATCAATGTTATGCCTAGACAATTGTTGGTGATAGTTATCTTGATATTCCACTTACAGATTTTATCCCCTAGTCTGTACAGCAGAAATACTAGAACACATTAGTTCAAATATTTCTCTGTTGTGGTGGTGGTTTTTTCCCCTAATTTAAATCTTTCTTTGTTTTCTTTTTTTGGGCTTGAGAACCTTTGCTCACACAGTCATTTTCTTGATGAAAACTCCAATTCAAATGGGTTAATGTATAATACCTCCCAAATCCAGCCCACAGCAAACAGCACTACAGTTCAGCAAAATCTGCGATATCCCTCATGTTCTTCCTTGCCCAGAACTCTAATTCATAGAAGACACCACATAGGCTGTAGCAATGTACTTCTTGCCATTTCCATAGGTGGTCTTGTCCCAGGTATATGTCTGGATGGCCAGGGGGTACCCGCCTAGGCTTAAATGACACCTATAGAGACAAAACACACAATCACAGAAGTCTTCCATTCTCTCTATCCCTCTGACTCTAGGCTACAATGCAGCAAACCCAATTGAAACAGGAATCTCTCCTGTTTTTAAATATCTGAAAAGATAACGTAATACTTTTCTTTGATTATAGTTTCTGGTGCCTTAAATCCTGATGGCTAGGAAAGTACTTAGTGAACATTAAAGTTCAATAGATATAAGTATTATTATTATTATTATTAATTACTATTATTATCTACTTTCAATCTCTTCAACAGTTTCAGCCTATGAATCTTTATTCTATGAAGAAAGGAATAGAGATAGATAGAGAATTGTAGAATTTTAGAACTGAAGGCCAAAATGTTAAATTTGCCCAGGATCACACAGCTCCTTAGATTCATAGAATTTTAGAGGTATTTTAAAGGTTATCTAATTCAGTCCCCTCATTATACAGATAAGGAAACTAAGGCCCAAAGAAATAAAAGCCTGGTAATACTCAAGATATTGGGCAGCTAGGTGGTGAGCATCAAACCTTGAGTCAGGAAGACCTGAGTTTAAATCTGACCTCAGAAACTTACTTGCTGTGTGACCCTGGGCAAGTCACTTAACTCTGTCTCAGTTCCTCATCTGAAAAATGAGTTGGAGAAGGAAATGGCAAACCACTCTAATATCTTTGCCAAGAAAACTCCAAATGGGGTCACAAAGAGTTGGACACACAGAAACTCCTGAACAAAAATGGTACTCAAGATGCCTCCTTGTGTTAAGACTGCTAGTTCATCCTACTTATTTTCTGTATCACACATGTTTTTTACAATTTCCTTTGTTACACTAAGGAGAGATAAAAGTTTTTTTTTATCTTCCTTAAATGAAATATATTTTAACTTAATGAATTCTTGAGGTTGAGAGCATCTGGATCTTTCAGTTGGAGCTAACTGGCAGAAAGTGTTTCCACTGGACTGAAACCTATAAGACTTATGGGTAGGGGTATGCTTGCAAATATTTAACAATCAGGTCTCCTGGGGAGTGTGTGTGTGTGTGTGTAATTTAATCTGAATTATTAGTATTTTCTCCATTACTTCCTTAAGTCTATACAATGAACAAAACAACAAATCTAGCCCTAATTTAAAGAGTCTGCTGATTTCTGAGGTATAAGTGCTCCCACTGGAAATTTAACAATTAACTGCTTTGAGCTGTCTCCAGTACACCCTGCTGTGGGGCACTTGAGAGCTGTTTTTAAGTATCTGAAAGCCTATTGTGTGGAAAGCAGACTGTCCTAAGTGTTAGGACTACTTTTCAGGTATGATGTAAAGGAGATTCTTATTCAGTTATAAGTTAGACTAGATGACACTGGAGGTTCTTCCCATCCCTATGCTTCATTTATTCTGTGAAGCAGCTTAATTCAAGATCACAGGTCAGAGGCAGCAGGGTCCCCTGAGAGCTGAGAAAGTTATGTACACACCTAGTCCCAGAGACAGTTTGTGGACTAGGACCCAGGTCTCCTGTCTTCCTTTCTGGTTGTTGTGAAGACTGCTGTATATCTCTTAGCCTGCTCTAATATTCATGTACTTACTAATAATTCTTGTACTTACACTCCACCAGGTCTGCTGATGAAGCACAAGGAATAGAGGGCAAACTCAAACTCAGGACTACTGCCAATGAAAGCTGATCCCACTTCTTTGTAGTAGCCATCCCAGTTGAATTGCATTCCTAGCACATCAGGATAAGAGTCCCACTGCAGAGAGAAGAGGAAGAAGGGGCATGAGTTAGACAAACTGAGCTGTACAACTAGGGGGAGGGGATGACAGGGATATAACTTTTGAAGGAAATACCTCAAGTTAGCTAAGATTTAATGAGCATCTATTATGTGCCAAATACTGGATGAGGTGGTCCATATTGGGACCATGGTTTATAGAGAAATATTTGTATTTCTGAGATTTGGTAATGTCTCAGTAAGGGCAGTTTCCATCCTACAAAGTCCTATTAAGAGCCAAGAATAGAGTTAAACAGCCTGGGCTCATGCGAAGCAATTCCAGTACAAAGGAGAAAGGGTATCTGGCACTTTATTTTCAAGCCTGTACTTGGAAAATGAAGACAATTTACTATCTTCCAAAGATATCCTAGCATATATTTTTTTTTGCCTTTTTTTTTTGCAGGGGGGAAGGCAGGGCAATTGGGGTTAAGTGACTTGCCCAAGGTCACACAGCTAGTAAGTGTTAAGTGTCTGAGGCTGAATTTGAGCTCAGGTCCTCCTGACTCAAGGGCTGGTGCTCTATTCACTGCACCACCTAGCCACCCCCATAAATTTTTTTAAATGCCCTTTGACAAGGGGTGAAGATATCAGTTTGGGCAGGTTGAGGCTTCTAGTCATTTTCATAGCTGCTGGGGGAAAACATCTGACAGCAGAGTGAACAGAGAAGAAGGATCCGATTTGTTTTCTTGGCTGAGCTAAATGGCTGAAAAAATTTGTGGTATATGAATACGATGGAGTATTGTGCTGAAAGAAATTATAAATATGATGAATTCAGAGAAACTTTTGAAGATACATAAACTGATACAGAATTAAATGAGCAGAACCAGGGAAACAATTTGCACAGTAGATATAATAATAGACTGATGATGAAGCATGATTTCCATTTCCTGGCACTGGGTGAGGGAATAGAGGTTAAGAATGAAACCTGTGTTTTCATGCACAGCAGCTGTGTGCATTTGTTTTGCCTGGACGTACTCATTTGCTATAAGGGAAAGTTTCTTTTTAGTGGTAAGGGGTGAGTTAGTAGGTAGTGATAGAGATGCCCCTCCCCCCCAAAAAGGAAAGAAAAAAGCATCAACATTAAAAAAAAAACAAGAAACAAAAAGTTCAGAGACACAAGCATATAGGACATTTTAAAAATACCATCATGTTAAATTTAATATACACTTTAAAAACACAACTATGTGAAGTAGAAATTAATGATTTCATATAGTCTTCTTTATATATTGAAAAATTTGTATTGTTGGCACTTAATAAAATTTCATAATAAAAATAAGTTTTTAAAAGAAGTATTCCCTTTAAGCAAACTTATCTTATGGTACTCTCTTTCCTGTAGCCTTTATTTCAGTCAAATTGGCCTCTTCTCTGTCCCCAGAACATTTCCTAATTTTCCCCTTTGTGCTTTTACTTGCACTGTTTCCTATGTCTGGAATGTTCTTTCTCCTGACTTTACTCGCTGAATTCCTGCCCATCCTTTAAAATTCAACCCAGAAATCACCTTCTTTTATCCCCATGCCAGAGATACCTTTTCCCTTAGGGCTCAAATGGCACTTTTTATGCCCTCTGGTGACCCATATGCCAGGCAATATTTTACACTATAGTTTTGCTTTGTGCATATATATATATATATATATATATACACATATATCTATACATATATATATATGTTTTCATGTAGTCTCCCCCATTAGATTGTAAGCTCCTTGAGAGGAACTGTCTTTTGCCTCTCTTTGTATTTCTTTTGCTTAGCACTATGCCTATGGTAGGTGCTAAAAAGATGTTTACTGATTGATAATTATCAGTCTACTAGAGTATAAGCTCCAGAAATAGTCTTATTTAGCTAGTGAAGCAGCTTCTCTATCTCCTAGCATAGGATTTGCACACACTGGGTGCTTAATAACTGTAACCATTTGTTGAATAAATAATTTCCAGTTGCCCTCAGCAGTTCTTGGGCTTTTATTCTTTTGAAGTGAAACAGAGATACATGTACCTTACTTCCTTCTCCCCCTTCCACCATCACAAAGTACCCTCGAACCAAGCCTGCTCTCTGGTAGATGAGACCATGAGGGCTTACTGTCCCCAATATTGAACTGCAGATGGAGAGACAGTGACAGTTTTGGCATCTCGAGGTTGGGGGAGGGATAAAGAGAGGGAATGAGGACACCCATTAAGACTTTTTCCATCTATAAGAGAGTCCTCAGTACTCACCGGCCCATCATAGTTGTGGCTGTAATAATCGACCAGACCTTCCTTCTCCTGCAGGTAGAAGCGGATCCAGTTGTGGAATCCTGTCACTTTCCCCTTTTTCACTTCACCTAAAACAATAAAAAATTTCAGGGTTGATCATTCATCCTCTGAGACATCTCTGAGATTCCAAGAATTTTTTACTTCATGGGGATCATCATGCCTAGATCCCTGAATGTTAAGGTGAGTTTTCCACCATTTCAGATAGATAGGAGTTTCTTCACAATTTTTCTGAACTTTCTTTCTCAGAATCTCCCATTCCCCACATTCAGGAAAATTATTCCTTTATGTTTACTACATATTGGCTTCAAGTTTTTTTAGATTAGCTCTTCCCTTAGAATAGGCCTACTCCAGTTCTCCAAAGGTAAGGAGTGCTGGTTGTGTCATAAGACACAAAAATTAGGTAATCTATAGATGGTCTAGAGGAAACAGGGGAGGGGGAGATAATTGTAGGTTCCTGTGCCATCTTTATAAACTGGAAAGCAAAGATACTAAAATGACTAGAATGCTACCTAGAAACAAGTCTTCCCTACAGGGTCTCCCATTATAAATAGTGTTTGGAAATCCCGGTGTTCAGAGTGCTCACCCATCTCAGTTCTTCCAGGGGAGAGACTACCTCAAAATAGCATCCTAGTTTCTAGCTTGGACTGGTTGGGGAAGAAAACAGAAAGGAGCAGGAGAAACTCTTTCCTGCCCATTGGCATGGTTTCAAGTCCTCTGGTCTGAGTTAGGTCCCCCAGACCCTTGACTTAGAGAAATAAGCAATCTCCCACCCATATTCCCCTCTACTGTCAAACAGAAAGGATTTACCTGAGAAAACATGTTCAAAACCACTGGAGTCACCCTCATCATTGCCACGGGAATACAGCCCAAACCACATGTTCTTTAGGTCACTGACAAATTCCTGCTCTGAGCTGTATCTATCTGGGGAAATGGACACAGACAAATCAGAACCTGGGTAGTGACCTGGGCCAGATTTTAGTTGTTAGAGGAGAGGATCTCAAGTTCAAACCATTAAGATGCTAATGGGATTCAATCAAGCAACAAATATTGAGGTATATAGTATATACAGTATATAGCCAATATGGTTTTGAGTATATAGAGAATAGGAAAGACATATCAAAAAGGATTCCTCCACTCAAGGAATTTATAATATAATCAAGAGAGAGGATTAATACACATAATAGTTAGGTAACAATATATTATTCTAAACAACTCTACTGTTGTAGGAAATGTAGGAAAATCGGGACACTATTGCACTGCTGGTGGAATTGTGAACTGATCCAACAATTCTGGAAAGTTATTTGTAATTATACCCAAAAGGCTATAAAACTATTCATACCTTTTGTTTGATCTAGCAATACCACTACTAGGTCTGTGTCCCAAAGAGATTAAAAAAGGAAAGGAAAGGAAAGGAAAGGAAAGGAAAGGAAAGGAAAGGAA
>NW_027185811.1:5101503-5267344 GCF_028583685.1 Petaurus breviceps papuanus | reverse complement strand
GGAAAGGAAAGGAAAGGAAAGGAAAGGAAAGGAAAGGAAAGGAAAGGGAAAAGGACACACACACACATACATACACATAAATATTTATAGCAGCTCTTTTTGTGGTGGGAAAGAACTGGAAATTGAGGCAATGCTTATCAATTAGAGAATGGCTAAACAAGTTGTGATATATGATTGTGATGGAATACTATTGTGCTATAAGAAATGATGACCACCATGCTTTCAGGAAAACCTGGGAAGACTTATATGAACTGATGGAAAGTGAAGTGAGCAGAACCAGGAGAACATTGTACACAGTAATAGCAATATTGCACAATGATCAACTGAAATAACTTAGCAATTCTTAGCAATACAATGATCAAAGACAAGCCTGTACAACCTGTGGCCCATAGGCCATAAGCAGCAAGGCTGTGCAGGTGCGATGTAAGACACTTCCAAAGGACTTAGGAAGAAAAAAAATGTCATCCAGCTCCAGAGAAAGAACTGACAAAATCTGAATGCAGATAGAAGTACACTTTTTTTTAAACTTTTTACATTTTCTTGGGTTTTTGGGGCCTGTATTTTCTTTCACATCATGACTAATATAGAAATGTTTTGCATGGCTGTACATGTATAACCTATATCAAATTGCTTGCCTTCCCAATGAGGGAGGAGAAGAGAGAGGAAGGGAGAGAATTTGAAACTAAAATTTTTTTTAAAATGAATGTTAAAAATTCTTACATGTAATTGGAAAAATATTTTTAAATAAATAAATAATTATACTATATGGGCCAGCATAGTGGGAAGGATTCATAAAGGAGGTGGGATGGGCTTTGAAGAATGCAGTAGGACCTCGCCTGGGGCAGAGTGAGAGACTTCGGAAACATTCCAAGCAAGAGAAACCCAAACAATGTCAGGAAAGAGGACGTGTAGAGAGTTATGTGCTGGACTACCCCCTTCCCTTAATGGAAATCGGGTTTCACTGTGTTTTTAGAAGTCAAGAGGTTCACAGAAAGCATATTCTACCTGAGTAAAGACCAACATGTTACCAGAAAGGTTCCCACCATGGGAAGTGAGTGGAACATTGACATCTGAGCGATTGCCCTGGATGCAATTCAAGCCATCCATAAGTAAACAAATTGAGAATACCAGGCTTGGACAGAAACCTGATAAAATAAGCAGGATTAAGGGAATTCCAGGATTCTAGAGTAGCAAAGAGAGCCAATATTCAGCAAGAATGTGGAATAATAAGCACAGGATCATAGATTTAGAGCCAGACCATTGGTCTAGAAACCAATGAACCTAATCCTCTCATTTTATAGATGGAGAAACTGAGGCACAGATAAGTTAAGTAATTGCTTAAGGTTATAGAACTAGTAAACGTCTGAGGCAAAATTTAAAGGTCTTTTAATGTACAATGTTATCCACAAATCCATGCTGCCTTATCATAATGATTATGACAGGTAGTGTCCTGTAGTAGATAGAGACAGGGCCAGAAGACCTGGATTCAAGTATTGCCTCTAACATATAGTAGCTATGTGACCCTGGGCACAGCTTCAAGCAACTCTCTAAGAATGTACAGACAAATTGCCAATATGACTTGGTAAACATGCAGTTGCTCTATCAAGAATTCCCTACACAGATGAAATCACTAGTCCAGATCAAAAAATAATGATAACTGACATTTACACAGCATTTTAAGATCTACAAAGGGCATTCTTTGTAACAACCCAGTAAAAGTGCTGCACCTGGACAGGCTCAGGGACCCCTCATGGACGAAAGTACAGGACAGGGTCATCTGGAAAGAATTCATGGACTCAAGCATTCTTTAAGTCAAATTGGTAAAGGTTTATTTTAACACTAATATGGCTAGCAGAGCTCCTTAGGGAACTTGCAACCTAATAGGAATGATGCTAAAGCTTTTATAGAAAAAGTAGTGGGTTATGTGGTGAGTAAGCTAATTAGGTGATGACATACAACCTTGATCACAGGCATCATTCACTACTGGAAACCCAGGGGGCAGGGGGACTCCTAAGGGGTGTGTTTTTGTTCTATTATGTCTGTAACAAGATAGCTTCGGGAGCTGATGTCTATAGCTTGACCTCTGGATTGTATATGGTAACTGGGTATCAGTATATGATAGTTCTGCTCATACAAGGGAAATTCTACAGAGGTCAGGTTGTTCTTGTAACAGGAAGAAATAGTTTGCCTCACTGGGGCTTATTCATGAGTTATTGCTAGAGATAGTGCCCTTGGACTGGAGAGAAAATTGTTTTGAGGCTAGGAGGAAATGTGGTCTTGAAATTGGGGTCCAAGCACCGCATCAGAATCAGCACAATCTGAGTTCAAATCAGTTCTCAGACACTTACTAATTATATGACTTTAGGCACTTATCCTATATTTGCCTCAGTTTCCTAAATTGTAAAATGGGGATAATTACAGCATCTACCTCACAGGGAGGTTGTGAGAAACAAATACAATAATGTTTGTGCTTAGCATAGTACCTGCCACATAGTAGGTACAATAGAAATGCTTATTCCTTTCCTTTCCTTCCTCCACACCATGCAGCCAATATGTGACTGAAATGGGACTCAAATGTAGACCTCCTGACCCCAGATCTGATGTTTATTCCATTACACTATGCTGGAAGGAGAAGATGTAATGTGGCAGACCTAAAAACTTGAACCCTTTGAAGGGGAAGGAAAAGAGGGTGCCTATCGTCCTGGTGACAACCACTCAGGACACTGAGCCTGGTACTACCTTACCATAACGAGAAGACAATTCTCAGAGGCAGGAGCATCAGGAGGAGGAGTGGCTAATGAGCGTATTATTTTGAGACAAAGAGAGACAGGAAAGAACGGGGAAATGGAAATGGACCTCTGATTTAGAGTAAGAAGATAGTCTATCAAGCCAAGAAGGTGTGCCAACCAAAAATATCTTTGGCTTGATTAGGCTTAGTTTGTATCAGGAACCTGTACTGTGTAGGAGTTTCCTTCCTGTGTCTTTGTTGCTTTTTGAAATCTCTCCCACCCCTTAGTTTCCCAGCAAAAGCTTTTGCAAATTAGAACATCTCTTGTGGAAGGGTTCCCTGGTTAGTTAGTAAGAGAGGATGAAGTCAAGGACAGGCTGGCTATGTGTGTATATTAGCAGCCAACTTTCCAAGTCAGCTAAAGGATTCCCCCAAAAGGGTAGGGACTCACTTGGGAGTTACCTAGTAGGGAAGAAGGGAACCTGGGAGGAAAACCTACATCCATTTCTTCATTAGATTTTTGGGGGGATTTAGTTGAACACTCCTCTCCCATGCCAACCTTCTTCCAGTAATTTTGACTTTCCAAACTGTATTCTCACTTGATAAGGCTATAGAAATTCATTGGCAGAATTGGAGGGGAAGACTTAAGGAGTTAGCTACAGATGCTATTGACTCTTCTGCTTCGGAGTTGTGTTACATAGCAAAAGTGAGAAAGTAGGCATATTATATCCTAGGGGAGAAAGAGAGACAGACAGACAGAGAGAATATTTGGGAAGCAATGGAAAATGAGATTAGATAGATAGATAAGCACTTTTAAGCATTTGCTATGCTCCAAGCACTGTTCTAAATCCTGGGAATACATATACAAGCACACACAAAAAAGATGATTTCTACCCCTCAAGTACCTTACATTCTAATGGACAAGAAATATACTGATTATTGAAGGTTTTGAAAGCCAGATGATTTCTCAGCTCTTTAGGGTCTAGTCATCTTTCCATTCCCCATGTTCTCTTTGGCCATCTCCTATAGATCTTTACTAGAGTCCACATGCTCTGAGGATCCCTATGCCCTGTCATAAACTTTCTCCATTACTTTTCCAGGTGCTCTCTCTCTTCTACCAAAGGGGTGTGGGCTCACTCACTCTTTTGATGGAGGAAGCCGTAGAGTTCCTTCATGACTGCTGTCTTCATTATCTCTTGAAGGAAGGTGTCTTGCTCCCCAAGCTGCTGGGGAGTAAAATGTTCCCCTTGACCTGTCACCCGCTGGTAGTTATTGAGCAGATTGATAAATGCAGCATAGGTTGGTTTGGAAAAGAGTTCTTCATTTACATAGCTGTAGAGCCTGGGTGATATCAAAAGAAATTGGGATTGGATCCCATAGCAGAACAAAAACTGTGGTCCCTGGGGCGGCCAGGTAGCACAGCAATTAAGAGCACCGGCTCCAGTGTCAGGATGACCTGGGGATGGAATTTGGGCTCAGACACTTAGCACCCACCCAGAAACACCTGGCTGTGTAACCTTGAGCAAGTTACTTAACCCTGATTGCTTAAAAAAAAACAAAAAAAACTGTGGTCCCATAACAGAGCAAGAAGGGGTTTGGTGTTATGAACTGTCTCTTACAGACATGCATGCAAAGCCTATGCCCTACTTCATACTTTGTCCATTGCCCTCTACTCCTCTTACTCAGATTCTCTTCCTTAAATAACCTAAAAACAAGTCAGAAAATGCTGAATTCAGAACTGTGATATGAGGCTAAATCTGATTTCAGCTTTTCTATGCATATGTAGCTATTCACAGAATATGTATGTGTAGGCATACATACATATATACATGTGTATATAGGCATACAGTATGTGTATATATGTAAACACACATATACGTATATACTGTATTATATGTACATATACATATATATAGGGGAGGGTGTTACAGTTCTAACCTAGAGTACCACAATGTGACTCCCCCTCAGTTGACTCAAACTGCCAGGGCATACTAGCTCTGCACTTTCTCTAGCTTTCATTACTATTATTATTATCTCTCTCCCATGCCACTCTCTCACAGAAGAGTTAATTGACTTCTTCACCTCACTGTTCTCTTTCTCCTTGAACCAACTAATAAATTTCCAAGCACTAAACACAAACACTAGGCTTTGGTCCAGGTTCCTTCCTTCACCACACCCAGGCTAGTTTCCATCTACTTAGAAACCACCACTACCCCTGAGGCAACTTCCTGAAACTTTTAAATAGTCCTGGGGAAGAGCCCCAGGGAATCACTGGACACAGCCTACTCTCTGCAGCCCCATGCACATAAGAAGCTCTGCCTTTATCCTTCGGCCCATAGCATCTTCAATTTCTGACAAGTTTCTGGCTACCCCAACCCCCACTATACTATATACTATATTACATACCAGAATATAATACACTATATTCTGTCCAGAAAAAGAAGTCAATTGGCATAAATTGTTATTCACCAGAAACTTACTGCTCCCCAGTGTGGCATGTTTGCTCTGAGAAACTGTGCTGACATGTAGATGTCACTTCTATGTACTCCATTCCTGCCTCCTAACTTGCTTTTTGGATGCAGTAGTCTGATGAACTAGAGATTGACCTGAGAGCCAAGGTTTACAATTTGAACAATTACTTTCCCACCCACATCCTTGCCTTCACTGATTCAACAAGGAGGATTGCCAAGTCAGAACTCCAAGGATGGCCAGGACTATGCAAGTGCAATTACTTTAATATTAAGTCTAAAGCCCCTGCTCTGGTGCAGAGATTGTCTTCAGTCCATTAAGGGGCAAGGGGAACTGCCAAGAAGGGCAAGGTGCCCATCAATTGGGGAATGGCTGAACAAGTTATGGTATATGCATGTTATGGAATACTATTGTGCAATAAGAAATGAGGAGCAGATGGACTTCATATTTACCTGGAGAGGCTTATACGAACTGATGCTGAGTGAGAAGAGTAGAGCCAGGAGGAATTTGTACACAATTACAGACACAACGTATGTGTGATGACCAACTTTGATAAACTGGACTCTTCTCAGCAATCCAGAGACATAAGTCAAACCCAAAAGACTCATGATGGAGAGAGATGTTTACACCAGAGAAAGAACTGCGATTGAACCCAGATTGAAGCAAACTACCTGCCCTTTTTCGTTTTCTTTGGTTTTGTTTCCTCTTTCCCATTCTTCATTCTATCTGTTATAATCCTTCTTTATAAACTAATGCCTAATGTGAAAGTATTTGCAGATACTATACTTGATTGTATGCCGCCATGGGTGGGGAGGCGGGGAGGGAGAGAAAATTTGAAACTCAAGGAATTGTGGTAATGAATCTTGTAAACTAAAAGTAAACAAATTAATAAAGACAAAAAAAAAGAAGGGCAAGGACTGGCACAGGAGTTATTTAAGAAGGGGAGAGATGAAATGGGAGGAGAAGCTAAGAGTTCTAATTCTTTTTTCTAAGAGTTCTAATGCTTTTTTTTGCCAGAATCCTAGGTCTAGTAGGACCCTGCCTCTGGTCATCCTGTCTTTCACCTTGCCAATAGGAAGATTCTATAGTCATTCCAGACAATCCTATGTCTCTCCAGTGGTTTCTTCTCAACTGCCTCAGTGATCTTTTATTTATTCTTCACTACCTAAGTCAATAAGAAGAGCTCTCTAAAGACAATCTGTTTTAATTTCAATCTTTTTTTGCTATAAGACAATCTTACTTTCCTAAACCTTTTCTCTACATTCCTTACAACCTGCCTTAAAATGTCTTCCCCTTCTAATTCTTTGTCACTCTTCTATTCCTCAGATGAAAGACCTGGAGATTCTAGAACTGAGTTAGGCTCAAAAGAAATAGGAATGGGACATAGATAGGAAAAAAAAAGTCTGGAGAAAGAGGAAGACTCACGGCTCAGGACATCGATCCACTTGATCATTTGTCTCAGAGGGAGAGATACGGTTCTGGCTGTTGAGAATGATATCTTCCTTTAGAGCTTTGTTGGTGTCTGCCTTGTAGATCTTCTCTGAGATAGTCAGGAGTTCCTCCTTGGTGATGGCATCACTGCTTCTGGAGAAACCATCTAGGAGTGAAGAGTGGAATGTGGAAGAGCTAAAGGGAGGGAGGGATTCAGAGCAGGCAGACCTCTCTTGGGTACCACCAAAAGGGGAGAAAGGAGTAGGCAGGGAAATCATCTGCAATGTGGGATGACTCCACATGTGGGATGACTTCCCCAGTAATTTCCCTGAAGGTTAGGTGTATGCAAGGAATTGTGTAGAACCATGTCTATTGTCTAATACAGCACTTCCCTCCTCTGGCATTCCTCTTTTTTTTTTAGACAGAATATGATTAGAAGTCATCACAGAGGAGCTCACCATGGGCACACAGACTCTCATAATCTTCACAGCAGTTCCCAAACTTCTGGCACTTTGAATTGCAATGGCATGGATGGTGTTTGTCAAAGGCTTCATGACAACGGCTGTGGCAAGAATTAGGTGCCAAGTATAGATCTAAAATGATGAGGAGGCAAGGGTTAATTGTATACAGGTCCTCCCAACAAAAACCAGCTGATCTTTGGGGTCAACTTTCTTATGAACCCAGCTAGAGGTCATTTTGTCCTTTCCTCATAATCTCAGAAAGCAAGAAGGAAGAGAGTAAAGGGAATTGGTTCTTCGTAAAGATCTCTAGCCTAATTTTGTTCATCTCCTTCAGTCAGGAAGTCAACCTTGATGTCTAACTTCATTTTTCCTGATACTCCTTTCCTTTGCTCCTACCCTTTCAGTGAATACCTCATTGACTCTACATGAACTTCCTGGAATCTGACCCTAGAATCCTTATTCTCGCTCTGTCCCAGTTGCCTAAGGTTTGTTCTATTTCAAATCCCTGGAGGTCAGGACCCCTTTAACATTCTAACCAGGGACATATCTTTGGAGACTCAACCCAGTACATTCTGGCTTTATCCAAATTTGACACTGCCCTTGCTAATAATACAATCTCCCTCCCCACTCCCTTCATCTTTCTCTCATTTGCCCTTTGTTTTTTTCCCTCTTCTCTTCCTGTAGGTATCTATATCCTTAGTACCAATGTTCAAAGATTTGGGATTTCTAAATTTTCAGGGAAATAAACCTACTGCTGTCTGGGGCTGTCTTTTCTTCCCATTCTGTTTCTGTCTCCATTTCTTTGGGTCCTTCTTGACCTAAAAGACATAAAATCAAAATGAGAAACCATTCTCCTAAGTGTTATCCTTCCTAGCCTCACCAAGAATGTCCAGTTCAATTACATTGTCAGGAACTGTGGTATGGTTACCAAACATCAGAGAATAAAAAGGCAGAAGAATGACAGAGGCAGAAGCGGGAAACATAAGAGGATGAATTATTGAAATAAGTCAAAACTTCTACTAGAAAACAAAATGTCTTAATGCAAAACTTTGAAATGAAATTCTGAACACAAACAAATGATAACTTACAGGATGGTTATTCAATTTACAAATAGACTATTGTAATTTGAAAAGGAATCATACCACAAAAGTCCTTTATATAAAAAGTTTCAAATTACAAAAATTCAATTTACACACAGGTCTTCAGGCTATTATATAAAACAAGACAGACTGGTAGAAATATTTACTTGTGAACCTGAGGAGAATCAAATGCTAATATCATCACATGAAATGCTTTTCATTTAAAAAAATAAACAAACTAAATTTTAAAACCAAGCAACACCCAGTAATCTACTTCTCAAATTACAAACATCTGACTTTCATACATTTTGTGTGTTGTAAAGGAAGAGGTATGCTAATTAATACATGTTTGACAATTAGCTTTCCAGAGAAAAATGTATGGATAACACACTTTTAAGTTTAATTTTCATTATTAATTACTTTCTTAAGTATAGAAAAGCAACAAAAGAATAAATCAAGCCCTGCTTTGTAGTATTTGTGGATTTCTAAGTTGTAAATGCTCATACTAAAAATATATAACAGTTGGCTCTCACCAGCCAGTTAGGGCTGACTCCAACACCCCACTGACAAATTTATCAGGAGAACCCTTGCTCAATTTGATGAGCCCTTAAACAACTTGTTGGGAGTCCAAGACCTGGACCTTTGTCAGAAAAGGGATCCTTGCAGGGAGCTAGACCTGACCTAGGGTCTTCATGGGAGGATGCAGGGAATTCCTGATTGGTCCTCAGTGACTAAGGCTACTTTCTAATGCTTGTTAACTGAGAGTCAGGAGACACTCTTGTCAAAACCTCCCAGTCTGTGGTCAATAAGAGTTAGTTGTGAACCAGTAAGGGCCTGAGATATACAAGCAACAGAAATATATAAAACTAAAAGCTACATTTCAATAGAATGGCCAAGGGATATGAATAATAGTTCTAAAAAATTGTAAACTATAAATGGCTATCTGAATTTTTTCAAATCCTTAATAATAAGAGATAAGCAAAGCAAAACAACTTTAAAGTTTGACCTCCGTGACAAATTGGCAAAGATGATGAATGTCAGGAATAATTATTTTAAAATAAATTATTTTAATTATTTTAAATTTAAATTATTTAAAATAACTTTTAAACTCCCATGGGTTATGGGAGGGGTGGGCACACTAATGCACAATTGGTAGAGTTGTAAAGTGATCAAGTCACACTGGAAAGCAATTTTGCGAAGAACTCTCTGTCTGTTGACTTAGAGATTCCATCTACTCCCAAGGACACCAAGGACAGAAGGACCCATTACCCACATTTAGGGAAATCTTAGAAATAAGTCATGCCTAAGCTTTGTAGGTTTTTCTGAAGAAATCCAGGTCAGGGCAAACTTCAGGTAAGATTTTAGCTTCCTGTGAATTCCGAGTATCTTGTTTTAGCGTAGGGCTGGGAAAGTGGTGTTGGAGCAAGGGCATACATACATACAGCAGCAATAGCAACAATAATGATGGCTAACATTAAACATGCTTCCTATGAGCTAGGCACTGTGCTAAGCATTTTACAATTTTTACCTTATTAAATCCTCATAACTACCCTGGAAGGTAGGTGCTATTGTTATCCCCCATTTTACAGATGAAGAAATTGAGGAAATGTAGAATTAATTGGTCTTTGACCTATTGGTTCATTATCTTTCCGAACTACTCTCCATCCCCAAATAAAGATTATTATGTAAATAGCAGTGGTAATGATATTACTACTACTACTACTAGCAGTAATTATTTAATGCTTTAAAGTATTATCTAATTTTATCCTTCGAAGTAGGTGCTGTTATACCCATTTTACAGATAAGGAAAATGAGGCACAGGGAAGTTATGTGACTTGCTCAGTATCACACAGCTAGTAAGTGTCTGAAGACAGATTTTAAACTCAGATCTCCAGGCCCTTTGCTCTAGCCTTTTCACCAACCTAACTACCTCAGTGAGGATAGATAGATTAATGAGTTGTTAAACTAACGGCAAAAATTTGACCACACCTAGTGACCTCCTTCATGAAGTGCAAACAAATTCCTTAAATGAATTGGAAGAGGTCTTTGTTACTGACTGGCTAAAAATTGGCCCCATCTCTGATGGTCTGTAAATAGCTCTAGCTCTGGAGTGAGTTTGAGACTTTAACAGAGTAAGTGACCTTGCAGAGGAGATCCTTTTCCCTATCCCAGAGGGCAGTAGGGAGCCCTGGGGAGGCATTTCCTTTTCCCTTTAACTCCAAAAGCAAGGGCATCTTGTGGTACCACATCCAACAAGGAGCAGAGATAGAAACACTCTGTGGAGACACAGACACAGAGGCAGCATTTAGGTAGTTCCAAGAAGAGAGACAGCAAAGTAGAGAGCCAGCTAAGGACTTGAGAGAGTAAAATTCCAGAAGGGAGTAGACCCTGGGAACCCAGCTGAGTAAACTGTCCAGCAGAAACTCTGTGTACAGGGTGGGGAGCTTTATGGGGACTTCACAAGGAGAGAAAGGAAGAGATGTGTAATCTTGGCCTCATTTTGGGGGGAATGTTTTGTAGCTATTATTATGTTATTTTAGTAAATGTCATTACTTGGAGCTTAATGGGTTTTTCTAGCTGCCTGGTAAGGGGAAATTCATCAGTGGAGAAGTTTGTGAGCTATACCAGCAGGAATGGGTACCCTCAGGGTACCTTGATCCTAAGGTAGTAGTTATTCCTCAAGGAGCTCAACCTGAGAGTGTAGGCTGGGGGTAGTTGCCATGCCTATGTGAACCTGTGCCATGTCAGGAGTAATGGAAAAAAACTTTTATATCTAATTCAACAATAGTTTTTAAGAGCCTATCATGTGCAGGGGCACTGTGCTGGGCATGAGAGGCACAAAGATAGATACAGAATAGATCTTACCATTAAGGAATTAAGAATACAAAAAGGTGGGGAAAGGTGTTGTACAAATTATACAAGATAAGTTTTACAAGTACAAAAGGGAACTTGCAAAGCCCAGTCCTTATGAGCATGCCCAGGGTGCAGAATTGATACAAGTCCACACATCGTACTTGGGAACACAAACAGATATCCTCTGACTAGCTCCAGCTCTCTTCCCTAACCATGTGGCAAAGAGATGGGCTTTTGATTGGCTGCTGAGTCGCAACTAAGGTTCATTGAAAACATACTAATTGGCAAAAACAAGTCTTTCATGCCTGGCTACTGTTCTCGTGAAAGAGACATGCTGGAATGACATGTGACCTGCAAATACAGGCCCCTATTCTTTGCTTTGATCTCTGCTTTTAGGTGAAGATGTATTGGTTATAGCTACAACATTGTAAGTTACAAAGGGGCAGAATAGCAAGCCACAAGAGATCCAAGATCTAGAGCCCATGTCAGATTTTGTGGTCAGCCAAAAGGAGTGAAGTCCTGAATGACCTGTTTGACCCAGCACAGATCAAAGGCAATTGAGAAGGAGACTATCATTCATCCATTCACCCATCCCTTCATCCATCCATCCATCCATCCATTTATCCATTGGCTATACACCACTTTTAGAATCAAACTTGGTGAAACAAAAGTTCATAGAGCTATGTTAAGCTTGATCCCACTCTTTCCAGGGACCCAGGAGACAGTTTCCTCAGGTATTAGGGTAAGACTGTTTCTGCTATATCTTCTCAGTAGATATCCTTTTGTAAAAGCTAATTGTTCATTGTTTAACTCAAACTGGTGGCTCTAGTTGCTTGTAATTGATATCAGGGGAAAGACATAGGAATGGAAGCTGGAGCCAAAGGCAATAGAGAAGATTTACCCTGTCTCTAGCCTCTGACGGGTACTAGTAGAACCCTGAGGGAAGCTATAGCTAACCTTATTCTGAAGGATCTGACTTGTCTGTGAGAGTGGGAATTGGAATGAGGGGCCTTAGCATCTGTAGGTCCTTAGTAACTATAACATAAAGGAGATTGTGATAAGGGCAAAACAGAGGTCCATGAGGTAGAGTGCTAGAAGAAAATAATGGGAGAAATTTGAGGACTCAAATACCTGGGCAAGGGGGGAGAGAGAAGGTCCGGGAAAGGAACTTCTCAAGGTTAGGGAAAGTTTCATGGAATATGGGGCATCTGAGTTGAGTCTTCATCAAAGATCGAAGCTTTAAACTACAGAAAGGGGAGAAATGTACAAAGTGAGATGGAGGCAGAATGAAAACAAGAAATGGAAAATAGTCCAGTTTGACTAAGTATCTCTGAGATTCCATGAAGGGGAGAAGTAAGGAATAAGGCTAGAAGACTATAGACAGATTATGGAATCATCATCATAAAAATATTAACATATTTTACAAACATTTTTTTCATTTCAGCCTCACAGCAACCTCAGGGAAAAAATGTAATCCCTATTTTAGAGATGAGGAAATGTGAAGCTAAGGTGAAACTTTGTTCACGATCACTCAGCTATCCATGTCAAAGGCAGGATCCAAAGTCAGGCCTTCCTGACTCCAAGTCAGGATTCTATGCAGTAGGTCATGGTGAAAGGCTTTTAACACTGTGACACAACTTGTCTACTTGATCTGCTTAGGGGAAGCTAAGTGTCAAAAGGAATAGAGTATTATCCTGCTGTGAGGAAAACCTGAGTTCAAATCTAGCCTCATATACTTACTAACTGTGTGACCCTGGGTAAGTCACTTAATTTCTGTTTGACTCAGTTTCTTCATCTGTAAAATGAAGGTAAAAATAGCGACTACCTCCCAGAGTTGTTGTAAAGATCAAATGAGATCTTATTTGTAAAGCATATCATAGTACCTGGCACATAGTAAGTGATAAATAAATGTCAATTATTATTATTATTATTAAATGGTAAGGCAGTACAGAATTGTTGAACATTTTTGAGTGGAGGAGTGACATGAATAGAGAAATGAAGAGGAGTATTACACAGATAATGGTGTGTGAAAGATTTTGGATTAAAGGGGCTTTTATGAGCTGCCCTAGCAACCTACCCACTACATGTGACCTTATTTCTATGAGGAAGTGTCCCAACTTCTTAACAACTGACCTACCACTGAATTTCTGGAATGAAATGCAAGGGTACTCCTAGTCAGAAGGAGGATGGTTGGGGCAATGGAGAATGTGTCCTCATTTTATTTTCTGTACAGTAAATAAAAAATGGGGCTGGAAGTTGAAAGGGGTGGAAGCTGAGCTCTTGGCTCTGGGCCAGAATAGAGGGAAATGATTCTTATTGTTTTGCATCTAGGTTGGATAGAGAGTCTTCTCCCAATATCCTCATGTACCCATTCTTGACTGCCCATGTTCTGACTCAGTGCCTGCCCCCTCCACCCAGAAGACTGTGCTGAGCCACTATCTGCTTAAACCAGAGTGAGTCCTAGACAGGGAGAGGACATGGGCACCCTGCAGAGCGACTCACTTGTACACAGTTTCTTGTAGTCCTCACAGCAGTCCTTGTGCTGCTCACACTGATGGTTACACTGGCATTCGGCTGCCTTGTTCAATCTCTCTCCACAGCGGTGTGCACATGACTCCATCGTCCCTATTGGCAGTAAGAGACACAAGGTCAGGCTTGTGATGTTGCCATTCTTGTTGGTGCAGGATACCACACCAGCAGGCTCTGGGGACTCTGAGAAAGGTTCAGAGACAACAGGGAAAGTGGCCCCCACAGAAAGGAAAGTTCAGGTGTCCTGGTTCAGAGGACACGTTCCTTTCCTCTTTACAATATGATCCTCCTAGGCATTTCAGAACCCCATGATATCAGTTCTACCACCCATGCTGTTTCATCACATCATGTCCCCTTCTTGTTTCTATTCCTTTCTATTTCTTCCACAACCTTCACCTCATCTCTTCTGGATAGGAAATATAAATCCCCCCTCATTTGTCCTGTGCTACTCTGGTTTAGGATCCATATTGGACTGAAGCTAAGGTTGATGCTGAAATGGAGCTAGTGCCAAGGTGGGGTTTGGATTGTATTTAGGGTTAGAGTGTGGGATAGAGCCAGGGTGAAGGTTAAAGTTAAAGTATGAGACAGGATTTAATGTTGTAGTTTGAGTTAAGATTGTATGCAGGCATGCTGGATTTGGAATTGGATAGTATGAGTTTAACTCATTTCTTTTAGTATCTTTAGTAAGACTTTCTCTGAGACTTGTTTTCCTTATTTAAAAATAAGGATGATCATTTTTATACTACTTATTGCACAGAGATGTTCTGAGTGTAGGGGGATCATGGCCTCCTTGGAAGCTACATCTCCCACAGGCCTATGCAGATTGTGACAAATGGTTATGCTTACATTCAACTATACTTGGCACAAAGGTAGCATTATCATTTGTATTGTTCACCATTAGCCTGTGTGGGACAGTCACAAAGGAGAACATGTTTTCACTACTTATAGTCTTAAAGTACTGTAAAATATATGATATTATAATTAATTCTAGTTATAGGGTTAATATAATTTTAATTGTTGTTGTAATTTAGTTAATTAGCTGTGTCCGACTCTTCATGAACCCATTTGGGGTTTTCTTGGCAAAGATATTGTAGTAGTTTGTCATTTCCTTCTCCAACTTATTTTACATATAAGGAAACTGAGGCAAACTGGGTTAAGTAACTTGTGCAGGGTCACAAAACCAGTAAGTGTTTGAGACTGAATTTGAACTCAGGTCCTCCTGACTACAGGATCATCTAGCTGTGCCATCTAGTTTTCCCTGTAATTCTAATTAGTCTAGAATTAAGGTTAAGTTCCACATTTGTTTTAAGGTCTGGATTTATCACAGACCATCTCTTTAAATTTAAACAGCTGTTCTGTAGATGTATGGTCTCTCTGTGTGTGTACATATACATACATAAACATACACATACATATACACATACATTTATACATATATTTCTCTCACACACACAAGAGGTGTCCTACAAGAAGTAATGTATAGACTCACATAAAACCCTGGCCACACCTGGATAAAGAACTCATCAGGATCCATTAAGGAAGGTACATCACCACTGTCATCCTCATATAAAACAGTTAGCACATGGCATAGAATTAGGGCTATGGTTAAATTTGTGGTTAAATTCTTACTCAGGGAAAGTGTGAATGTAGGAGTAAGGTTCAGGATTAGGGTTAAGATTATCAGTAGGAGGGACGGCCAGGTGGCCAGGTGGAGCAGTGAGTAAGAGCGCCTGTCCCGGTGTCGGGAGACCCGGGATCAGTTCTGGCCTCAGATACTTGGCACCCACACAGAATAACTGGTCAAGTAACCCTGAGCAAGTTACTTAACCCCAATTGCTTTAAAAAAAAAAAGATTGTCAGTATGGTTAGGATTAAGATTTAGGCTCTTGGGTTTTTTGTTATTGTTAAGAGTTAGGACTACAGGTTAAGATTGATGCCAGAGTTACTGTTGGTATGGAGATTAATTAGCTTTAGTGACTCAATTAGATGTGATGATCACGATTTGGGTTAGGATTGGATTTGCTATAAAGACACATTAGAATTGGAGTTTCAGTTAATTTTTTAAATATGGTAATGACTGGGAAAATTTAGGATTACCTTTAAAATCAGTGATGGAAATAGCAGGACACAGTTAGGGAACACAGCATTAGAATGAGTTTTGGCCAATGTTTAGGGTTAGGGTATGTGGTGAATCTTAGATACGGGGGCTAGGCTTTGGGTTAAATTTCAGGTGTGTGGACTGCCACCTCCTAAGGGAGCTTCAGGATTATTGCAAAGGGTTCTTGAAGCCATATGTGCTCTTAGCATTGTCGTTTTGCTCTCTGCTTAGTTCCAACAAAACCTGCAGCATTAATCTAACTATTGATAAGGTTGTAAAATTGTTTAATGTCAATGCTTTAAAAGATTGGGAACCAGTAGCCTTAGATTAAGTGCAAGGTTGGAGGTTATTGATATGGCTAGAAATTGAAAGGAAATAAAATAAAATCTGTTTTGCATTTGGATTAGGAGTTATTTAATGGCAAGGTTTGCTTTAGGAGTTAGCTTTCATTTCTAGTTTAAATCTGGGTTAGGTTAGGGATTATAGTTCAAATTCAAGCTAGGTTAAAACATGTCTAACGTTTTAGTGGCACCCACATGCCATGCCATCTATGAGATGTAAAACAACCAGATTGGCTGTAGGAGGTGAATTTATTAATTGGGGACCTCATTTTACACCCTAAATCCAATGGCCTCCTTTTGTATTCTTTAGTCCCATCTCTTGAACATGTTTATCTAGGTGAAAGTAAAAAACAAACAAACAAAAGCCCATAGCCTTTAGTTCTATATCTGGGGGTGACCAGGAGCCTGCTTATCCTGCTCATCAAGCATTTACAGCTCAGAAATCAGCAACCCCTCCAAAATCAGGGCTGTTTATTATTTTGTTGATTGTCTAGATTTAAGAAGGGGATGGAGAAAATGTTATTCATGCAGATTAAACTTAAAAGAATCATGTGTACATTTTTCCCCCCAGGAGAACTGGTTGTCAATCACTTGCCAGCACACCACCATCTACATCCCATAACTGATGGGATCAAGATTCTGAGAATCTGTTTTATATTTTGTAAAGAAATTCCAGGATATTAGGGAAGGCAGAATTGATGAAAGATCTGTAAGAGCAACCCTTGTTATGCAAGTGACTCTTAGAAGATGACTTAGGTCTGAAGTTATTTCCCTTTTAGGAGTTTCAGTTCTACAAGATTCAGATCTTTAAAGCTGGACTTTTATGGCCCAAATCCAGAAATATGAAGGGGGAACTATCTAAGAATTGGTAGTAGCCAATCAGTTTAGCACCAGCCCCATGGAGAAGGGGTTCTGCCCCTCTTATTTCATTTCTGCCCTATAGGCAGAACCCAAGGAAGAGAGAAAGGAGAAAAATTAGAAGTCCAGAATAAACCAGGTGAGTAGAGAAATGGAACTGCTCAATTCCAGCTACCAGAGCCAGTTTGAGAAAAATCTGAAACAGAGGCTAGTTAGGTGGCACAGGGAATACAGAAAATCACAGAGAGTCAGGAAGATCTTGAGTTTGTAATCCTGCCTCAGGCACATGCTAATTGTGTTGTTCTGGACAAGTCACTTAACCTCTCTCTGTCTCAATTTCTTCTACAGCTACCCCACAGGATTGTTGAGAGAATGAGATCATACAAGTAAACACTTTGCAAACCTAAAGTACAACATAAATATTGGCATATTTTAGGGAAGCTCCTATTGGGCCAAATTAAATTTTTTCATCACTAGAAACACAATTGTGTTTGGTGCCCACAATAATCATCTGTAGTAACTGGTTCTTTACATTTTTATTAGTGACCTTGGTCTCTAAAATCAGCCAGACTTTGGCATTGGATGGAAAGAATGGGGTTGAGGAACCTTCCCTTTGCCATCCTGGGACATGCAGGGATATTACTGGATTATAGGCACTAGTCACTCTGACTAATTCACTCTAATTCTTCCACCCAGCGTCTACCTCATTCTGTTTCTGTTTATGTCAGACTTACTAGATGAGACACATGAATCACTGCTCCACCTTCCTCTTTCCATCTCTCATCCTCTTTCTTTGAGTGTATAAATGTATCCATCTTTCTGTCTTCCTCTTAGTCTCAATTCTTCCTTTACTCTCTGACGAAACATTTACTCTCCCTGTTTAACCCCCTTATCTTTCTCATTTCCTTAGGCTGGCCCAACAATTAAGTCCATGTTCTGAAATCTCTTTTCAACGGGTTCAACAATAGCCACCAAAGGGAACTTAGCTCTAAAGGCCTAAACCTGAATGAGCAGTAGTGTGTTTACATCTCTAGCCTTCAGCTCTTGCATCAGAATACAGATGTTACATGTTTGTGTTCCACTGGAGATCCTAGTTACTATTTCTATAGAGACAACCTCCTGTAGGATCAATTTCCAGTACCTTAGTTTTCCATCCAAATTCCCTCAAAAATAATTCTTCAATGGGCCGGCTAGGTGGCACAGTAAATAAAGCACCAGCCCTGGAGTCAGGAGGACCTGAGTTCAAATCCAGCCTCAGACATTTAATACTTACTAGCCATGTGACCTTGGGCAAGTCACTTAACCTTAACTGCCCTGCATTCCCTCTTCCAAAAAGCAATAAATAAATAAAATCTTCCTGAAAACCAGTATACAAATGAAACCCACAGGTTGGCAGTGTAGGCATTCTTGGGATAATATAGACTTTCCCCCAATAGTTCTGACACTTTGGTATAATAAATAGTATAAACAAAGATGGGGCATCTTTTTCCACTGGCAGATGGGAAATCCTTGAGACACACATATAAATTCCACAAAAGACGCACACAAATTCAAGGCTTTACCACTGGACCTCTGCTTTTTTATTCCTTCTACAGGAGCCTGAACAAGATCCAGGGGCTGAAGGGAGGAAAATTTTCAATCTGCTTCCTCTATGCAGGAAGATCTACTTCATCCTTCAACCTCCTTTCCTTATACTCCGTAGAATTATATTAACCTCTTAGCCAAGGATTCTCAGCATGCTTTCCACTCTCTATACCTAATGGAGGCAGGAGATAGGGATGAACATTTATGTATCTTAGAACTTTGTTCTGAATTGATAGCTGCTTGGTTCCCAGTAGCAGCAGGAGGAAGGAAGGCCAAGAATCCCATCCTGTGTGAGGATGATCAGGGTCCTGCCTTGCGCTCCTTCAAGGCCCCCTCATCCTATTCTGGTTGGACATAGCCCTACTCCTTAAAGAGAAAGTTATTTCTCTCCAAGTAAATTTTGGAAGCATTGGTTTCTCTACAGGAGAGAAGAGGACCCCAAGTTTGGAAGAGGGAGGTCCTCCTCAATATTCTGCCTACATTCACTCTATTAACATTCATTGCCATCCACCAAACAGACAACCTTGTGTAGTCTGGAAGATTCAAAGTGCCCAGTGTTATTAGACTTCTTTCTCAGGTACACACTCCTCTCTGACACGGAACTCAAGGCAGGCTCTTCTGACTATTTGCAGACTCATTTGTATAGTCCCAGCCAAAGATTCACCAGCCCTTCAGCATTACTAGGGAGGCACTCCCCAGGTTACCTCAGAGATTTCATGCCTTCCTGAGACTAACTTGGAGAGCTTTTCAGTCTCACTGTCCCATCTTCCATATAAAACTCAATGTGGGGTAATTACCAAGATGATCAAACACCTCAAATATAGGAGTCTACAGCAGCAAGACCACACTGCCCATCAACTTAGAGTAACACAAGATAATGCCATTCTGGCTCACTGATAATCCAATGGGACCAAGGGATGCTTTTTGCAGTAGCACAGCTCTCCTGTATGATAACTCCATTCATTCACCCATGCACCCAACATGGAGGTCTAAGAAGATAATCAGAGGAAGGATGCTGGCTTTAGGGCAAAAATATCTCCTCATTTGCCCTCAATATTTCCCCAAGATCTCCAGTGCTTTTCTTCTAACTTCTTCTTCCTCTTCTACCACCTACATCCATTCCATCCTCCCCCTTTCCCAAGTACTCACCAGCCCAGGCTAATCTGTAGATCAGGGCTAAAAACAGAAGGTCTCTGGTCCCCATGGTGCAAAGGCAGAGGAAGCTGACTGGTAGGCTTTCACGTGTTCCCAGAGAAATCCCACAAATTCTAAATGAGCCTAACTCCTGGACTAAGCCTTTTAAAGGCTCTGGGCTTGTGGAGCTGGTGCTTCCAGATCTTTTCAGGAAGGAAAAAAAGAGGGGGAGGGAAACCCCAGTGGGCAGGAGGCAGAGATGAAGGTGGGGCCCTGCAGCTGTTTGAAGCCAGAAGGAAGGAGCCTAGGCAGGCAGGTAATTCCAGCTGTTTGTGGCTTCCCTCTAGATAGAAAATAGGTCATCCACAAACAGGACTGGGGTTTACTCCTAGAGAAAAGAGGTGCCTGAACTCAAGCCTGGGGAAGGGAGTATCACTGCCTAGTTAAGGTGTGAGAGAAATGGACATCCCTGAGCTTCTCCTTAACAGCATCAAATACCTTTTGCCTTGTGCTTTGATTTCAGATTGAGTTGGGAACCTAACTGGTGTTCTCCAGGTTTGGCCAGTCTAAACTGGAGTTAGGGGTGTTGTGGAGAAAACAAGTCAACTAGTCGATAAGCATTTATTAATCACCTACTATGTACCAGGCATTGTGCTAAGTACTGAGGATAAAAAGAAAGATAAAAACAGGAGAAGAGAAAGAGGGTTATGCTGGTCAGCATCGAGTTAAGGCTGGGCCGATTACCCAGGAGGCAGCAGAAATCCAGCTGCTCTCTGAGTCAGCAGCTCAGGCACTTCCCACATGAGGGCTTCAGCGGCCGGAATTCCAGGAACCTTGTCCTTGGCTAAGTCGTTGTGCCCACTCACTTGAACTTTTCACAGATTGCTTCATGACCTTTCTAGTGTCGTCCCATCGTTGTGCGCTCTTGTCTCGTATGAACTTTTCTCTCCAACTGATTGTAAACTCCTTGAGATCTAAAGGGACTGAAAAGGTACTTTATTTTGTTTCCTCTATAATGCCTGGGGTAGTGCTGTGCTTGAGGTGTCTGAATTCATAGGTGCATTGTGTTCAGCTAAGTGTGTATGTGAACATGGAGAAAAGGAGAGTGGCCAGCAGGGTACCATAAAATAATGCTGTCTTAGGCTTATCGTTTTTTTTTATAAACCAAGTCTTTATTAGTCAATGTCTAGAGCTTCTCCTTTCTGCCCAGAATGTAGTTCTTTAACTTCAGAATCATTGATCTAAAATTCAGATAAATCTATGCCCAGCTTTCTGAATCTTTTAGTGTGTGGATTTCTGGATAGATGTTTGCAGTGGTTTGTCTGTGATTCTGCTGACTCCAGGGAAAAGGTACTGGATTTCAACTAGCTCACCCCTATTTCCAAGTTTGTTGACTTTATGACCTGTTAACCACTCAATGATATGGGTCCCCTTTCATGATTCCCTGACTCCCAATCTTCTGAACCTGAGAACAAAATACATAGTTTTTCATATATGTATGTGTACACATGTAAAAAACATATGAGAATATATTTTAACATAATTTATTTAATGTATTTATATAACTTATATAATACGTAATATACATATATGTTGAATCCATTTTCCAGTCTAATCTGCTCCAAATAATTCATAGGATCACAGATATACAACTGGAAGAAAACTTATTAGAGCTGGGATTTGACCTTGGGGCCTTTAATTCCAAATTTCTTTGTCTTTCCATCCTACCACCCCACCTTTGAAGAATAAGGGAAGAAGTGAATGTGACCAGTGAGTAACTCTCCCAGGACAAAGCCTCTCCCTACTCCTGCCACCACCATCACCCCTCCTCCAGGTGTGCCCTGGGGTTCCATGAGTTTCATTATCTACAATATTATCCTAGAAGAGTCCTTGAAGCTAAACTCCCTTTTTCCCAACCTCTTTTCTCATAGAACAGGTCAGGTAATCAGTTTCTGTATGCTATATTGCATGTCCCTCTGTACTGATACTTGTCTCACTGTTCCCACGCAATAATTTTTAAAGCAAAGCCATCATTTAGTGTCTAGTGTCCTCAGCAACAGATAGACAAACAACAGATAGGCTGGCATACCACAAAAATAGAGACAAGTCAATGAGAGACAGACAGATAAAGACAGAGAATCTAGAAACAGGTCATTATAAGAACCACTCACTTGCACACAGGTGGCATCCTTGGTGCTGCCCTGCCTACATAAAGTTTACTGCAGTGGCAGACAGTCAAGATTACTGACCCACAGTCAGAAGGATGTACTTTCTGAGTTGTTTGTCCCATAGTGAGTATGAGTTTACAGTGAGCCATTCACACTTTGGTCTACCTGCCCTCATGACCAAGAGCACACATTTTTACAGTAACTAGTCAAAGATCGAGTTGCTGTAGTCTGTAGCATTGTTTTCTTTTGTGAGAAAACAATGGCCCAGATGGGAACAAAACTGTAGCCCTACAGGGCACGGCATTTAAACTCTTTTTTTGAGTGGGGAAGGTAAGGCAATTGGGGTCAAGTGACTTGCCAAAGGTCACACAGCTAGATAAATTTCAAGTGTCAGGCTGGATTTGAACTTAAGTCCTCCTGACTTCAGGGTTGGTGCTCTATTCACTTGGGCACGGTGCTTTAACTGAAAAAAAAAAATCATTTCCAGATGAAAATATGGGTTGAGAATGCATTAATTGACAAGTAGACCATCTCTCATCCCCCTCCACCTGTTACTGGTTTTTGTTATTTTATTAACTCTTATTCCAGGTTCTAAAGTAAAGGATATATTTTAATATATTCGTATAAATTAAAATGAAAGCATGATGTCTCATTAATTAATCGGTTGGCCTTGAGCTCTCATCCTTATGCATAAATAAACCAGAAAAGTCTCTTTTCCCATAAGCTTTCACTCATCTCTCTCTCAGTGTCAAACTCCTGTCTGGGGGGGGGGGGGGGGGGAGGGGTAAGTTAAAATTGAGATTACTAACTATATAATTAAATAAGAGTCAGAATCACTGCAATTTCTGGGTCCTCAACAATTTTGGAAACAAATCCCCACCACTGTTCTCTCTCAGAATGGCAATCAAATTCTTTCAAGAATCTGACTTTCCAGATTTTCTCCTCAGCATATCTTCTCCACAGGGTAAGCATTAAGCTAACTTCTCTCAAAAGATCTCTTTAGTCTTTCTCAAAGATAAGTTTATTTATGTATTTTTCCAGGAAAGAAAGTTCTTAGTAAATCCTTCGTCTTTGTGCCTCACACAGTTTCTCTCAGACTCAACAGCTAATTTTCCCCAGATGACAATAAAATTCTAAGCTTTTATTCCTTCCTAAAGATCCAGTAACAGTATCCATTATCTCTATGTAAGGGACCTTTGGAGCTAAGGGTTATAATAATAGTAATTAGAAGATGATGCTAATAACAACTAATGGATCATATGTATTTAAAGCTTTAAGTTTTACAAAGTGTTTTCCTCCTAAAAACACTGTAAATCAGGTTGTGAGAGTATTCTGACCCCCATTTTACAAACGAGCAATTAAGTTACTTGTTCAAGATCATGAAGCTAATATAAATGGTAACTGGGATTTGAACCTAGGTTTTCTGAAGTCAAGCCCAGTGCTCTTTCTAACGCATAACACTAACACTACCTCTTAGTGTGACCTCCTGTCACCAGAGATTCCTGTTTAGGGGTCCTGGAGGTCTCCAGCTGTCAGAGTTGAATAAGTTGGCTTTCTTCCCTCCACTGAAGGGCACTTAAGTACACAATACAGGTTTTCTTTCCTAAGGTAGTACCCCATGTTCTGAATCTTTTCCTGCCACTCATTAAAACTTATCTTTCCTATATTCTTCTCTTGGGACCCTCATCTCCAACTTTCTAAAGTGGGAGTTAACTAATATGATAAATTAATTCATGCCAAGTGTTAATGTAGTTTAATCTAGCTAGCTAGCATGTTTGCATTTTAATAGGGTCTTCTGTAGTTTATGCCTAATCCCAAAGGACTGAGAGTGGGAATTTCAGATACTGTGGAAGGCTTACAAGGAGGATACTGTAAGGGGTTTCTTATGCCTCAGATCATTACATGTAGGCAGCTATCTATTCTACCTAGTACTAGGACTGGTCTTGAGTTTACCTTGAGAAGCATTATCATGGTATGGACAGAACATTGGTCTGGGAATCAGGAAACCTAGGTTCTAGTCCTGACTCTGTCCCTAAGGTTCTCAGTGATCTTGAACTAATGACCCTGGACCTTAAATTCCTTATCTATAAAATGAGGTTAGACTCAATTATTTCTAAAACCCATCTCAGGTGTGATATTCTATTTTTTTTGTGTCACATGCTTCTATTCAAAGAGATATTTAAAGACCAGTTAAGTATGCTCCCTCACTTCATCCCTTTTTCTAATGCTCCTACTGCCCCAGAGCATTGAGAAAAAAATTTTGGAACTATCTGACAAACAGGACAGCTGAGGACACAGGCTACTTGATGAAATGGCAGAGAGGCTAACATTTACAAGACAGATTTTTATGTGAGTTCATTAAGCTCACGTGGCTTCAGCATATAGGTGATACACAATCACTCTTTTTTTTTTCTTCCTTTTGGGAGGTGGGAAGGCAGGGCAATTGGGGTTAAGTGACTTGCCCAAGGTCACATGGCTAGTAGGTGTTAAGTGTCTGAGGCCGGATTTGAGTTCAGGTCCTCCTGAGTCCAAGGCCAGTGCTCTATTCACTGAGCCACCTAGCCACCCCAATGCACAATCATTCTTGATGCATGGAGTGTGAGATCTTTGTCTGGGACCTCCAACTCAGTCCACATAATCCATGATGCCATTTGGGCTAATATCTCCCCCTTCCAAAAAACCATCCCCAAGACCTACAGCTTGATCAGGTAATACTAGGATAAGTAACCAGGAATCCTATCTCCCACGTTGCAGAACTGTTCAGATTCTTACATTAGAGCCAAGACACTAACAATATTATTTCTTGCCATCCCTCATTTCTTCAGCAAACTACAGAATATTTAGTCTTTACTTCTAAGAATTGTGATTATGCCTTTCTGACATATATATTTCTCTCTCACCAAAGGCTCTCCTTGTCTCTTTTCTATAAAGATACCTTCTCTAAGAAGCCTCTTAAGATTGGGAAAGAAGATACTTTCAGAACTGGGCTGAGTCAAGCCTGGGGGCTTTCAGGACCATTTTGCTTTACCCTAATAGCAGTTGTCCTGTTCCTTGGGTCCAGCAGGTATCTCCTCTGGGTGTCTCACTCAGGTCAGGTCAGTCCAGGCATAAGTTCCCCCAAACTTCAGGTTGTCTCACCCCTCAGACCAGGGGCAGCCAGAGAAGCCAGGGATAGGTGCTTACTTGATTCTGGCCTAAGGCTCTGGCAAAAGAACAAGGAAGCAACTAGAGGAGATCTAGTTTCAGGAATACTTTCCTGAACTTTACAGAAATTATAGGGAGAGATATTAACCCATTGCTGGACTATAGTGAAATCAGAACAAGGATGTGTAAAGAGGTCTAGGGAGAAAAAAGGGATGGTGATGGTGCATGTTAGAGACATGGCTATTACCAGTGAGTAGCCATGTATTTCATCCATATAACCTACTATTAACTGTCTTTGTGTCCTTGGGCAAATGTGTCTCACTGAACCTCAGTTTCCTTAACTGGAAAATGGGTATAATAATACCCTCCCTACTTAACTTGTAAAGATAAAATGAGGTAATGGATATGAAAGTACTTTGGAAAGTAAAATGTACTACATAAATATAAATTTATTACTATACATATATTATAAAAATAACATCTCCCTCAGGAAGGACCCAGAATTAGAAGGCAGACAAAGGTTGAGGACTTACAAAGATCAAAGAACTAAGAATGAGCATAACTATTGCTCCCTGTCTCTTCCCCACCCCATACCTTCCATTATAGAGAACCAGAAAAATATGGAAACAAGGGCTCCATGATGGATTGAAGAGATGGTACAGGAAAGGTTAAGCTGAAGGGAAGTACACTGCTATTACCTGGGAAGCTCTAGTTCCCCACCCTTACTAGCCTTCTCCTACCAGATCCTGCTCAGCCTGCTGGGGAGGCAACGACTCCTTATCATACCCAGCAATTAGTCCTGACTGCCTCATACCTAACAGGCCACTCATAAGGGTTTCATGGCTGAGGCACAGGAGCATATCGTCATAGACTTGCAGACAGAAGGTATCTTAGAAGTCATCTAGTCAAACTCCTCATTTTACAGATGAGGAAACTGAGACTCAGGGAGGTTGTGACTAGTCCAAGGTCACACAGGGAATAAGTGACAAAACTGGGAATAGAACTGAAGTCTTCTGACTCCCAGTCCAGCACACTTTCCGCTGCACCATTTTGAGGAGTAGAGGGAGGAAAGGGAAAGGGATGCAGATTGACAATCCCTTAACTTTCCTCAAGACACATACATATGGTCATATGTGCCCTATGTTACACCCTCCTCACTCGATCACCCCTTTTCAATACACACACATACACCCAAGGTAGACATCTCCCTCTTTCCACACGTGGGCCCATTTTTGCTTTATGTGCTATTAAAACAAGGCAAGGTTTTATAGAATATGTCTGGAGGACATAGGGATAAAGGTCAAAGGCTCTGTGAGCATTCACTCAAAAGATAGTACACAGGGTAAAAGAAGCAAAGCTGTCTCTTTCAAGCACTGGCATTCCTTACCAATCATTTCTCATCTTTAGAGGTCCTTGTCTTCAGGGCTATTAAGCCTTGGTACTGCTGCCCCCCTCTCAGTGCAGAAAATGCCCTTTAGCCCAGTGTTCAAGCACTCTCCAGGACCCCACCCTGTATTCTGACTTTTTCTAATACTCCAATTCAGCAACCAAGGGCATGATCCTACCCAAGCACAATGGTTCTCTGGGAAGCAGCAAATGGTACTTTGCAGTGGCAAATGGTCATGGGGGAAGAGGGAGGAGGATAAAGAAATCTCTTCAGTGCCAGCTCTGTGTTAGCAATTGGGGCTTATTGGAAAGAGTCTGATCATTGATGAACCTTGATTTATTATCTCGACTTCCTCTTTTAGGCCTTTACTACCCTCTCCTTGGCTAAGTTTCAGAGTTCACCAAACAGTTTCCCCCTTTTTTTGCCTCAGCTTCTCTGGTCCAGTGTCACTGAGGAAATATATGAGAGCCACTCCCTAATGTTTCTGCTTACTCTGGTCACAAGCTACAGCCCTAGATCACACCCCTAAAAGCTGCTGAGTAGCACCTGACCCAGCTCACAGGCATTGGGCACCCTGAGAAGGGCAAATCTATAGCTGATGAACTATGCCAGGCACACCTATTAATCAAAACAGTCCAAGAAAGAGAATAGGGATTTAAAGACCTATAGGGGAGAGAGGAAGAGGTTGGGCTGAATTTTGTGCACTGGGGTAGTCATTATCCTAACCAGTCCATGCAATAGCTTAGAAAGCCAAAGGAGTTGTTCTTATGAAGTAGAACAAAGGCCCAAAGCCCTCTAGAGATCCATAATTGATCCATCTGTTCTGACTCAGCCTTAAGGATACCAAGGCTGTGAGGCTCATTCAACCAAGCATTACTCATCTGTGATATACAGAGAATTATTCTCATACTGTAAGTTGTATGTATCTGTAAGCATCACACACCCCTGTCCTTTCCCTATCTGTATAAGCAGGAATCTTCTCAAAAACAGGAATTCTACACATGAAGACCAGTCTTACAGCTCATAAATGTCTTGTCTTTCCAATGGTACCATAAGCTTTTTGAAGTCAGAAACTGTCTGACTTCTTTGCAGCATTCACAGCTCAGTGCCTTAGACATGGCAGAGAAACAAGTGTTTGTTCATTCACTGGGCACCTGAAGTCCCAGGGATTCCCTCTCTTCTATACAGCAACTGTATGAAAGTCAGTGGATACAGGAGGTAGAACCTCTGTTCCTCCAAGAAAGCTTCCTAGCTCCAGCTGTCCCCTCTCCCATTCTTTCCTTTTCTCCCTCTTCTTCCCCTTCTCACTCCCGCTACTGAAGCAAGTTACAGGAAACCTTCCTGTGACAAACTTCTCAATCTTGGTTAGTTGACAAGATCAACAGCCAAGGACTCAGAAAAACCTGGTGAATAGAGCTCTCCTTTGAACATGGGTTGGCTGCCCAAGTTCCCTTCCCACTACTCTTTCAGGCCTTCCCACCATCCTTCACTCCAGAGCTTTAAGTCTTGACTCAGTTTTCTCCTTGGTTGCCAGTCATCACTGGGTGGTCAGCTGGATCCATGCCAACTGCTCTGGCTCTTCAAGTCCACACTTTCAGTAAAGAATCCATCCAGCTCTTGGATCTATTGGTCCAAGGATTCCTTCCAACTTTCTCCTCAGCTATGCTTCTCCGGGTTTAGGGAAGACACATCACCTCATCAAGGCTCTAGTTCTCTGGAGAGCCGAGAAAGTTCTTGTTGGTTGTCAATGACCTTCAGCTGCTGGATATATGCTCGGGCACTGGCCAGATTCCGGGCACTCAAGGATTGCTCTGAACCTGTTGGAAAATTTCAGGTCAAGAGGCCAATGTGATTTATTCATATCTTTCAGCCCCTCTAGATTCCCCTACCACTTTTGTCTTTATAAATCAGGCCCTCCTCATAGCTTCTGTCTCAGCTTCACCCAAACTCCTCCCCCAATCTAAACCCTCAGGACCTATATTTCCCTTTCCTTTTCCCCAAGCCTCTAGAATCCTGCCTACTGTCATCCTTTCCAATCATTTCCCTGCCCTGAATCTGGATATATCCATCATGTCATCTTACAAGTAGAAATCCTCACGGCCTGGCTATCCTCATGTATGTGGGAGACTCGGCTCCGGAGTGGTGAGAGAGGCACTGGATAGGGATAAGAACAGAGTCAAAAAGATTATGTCAGAGGTTGAGCCTCTGATGAGAAAGGGTTGGCAGACAAAGGAAAGTGCTGAAATAGGGGACAGAACACCTAACCCCAACATAGGAAGAGGATTGAGAAGGATTGGATAATTGGGAATCAGAAGACCTCTGACACTACTTATGTGACCTTGGGCAAGATGTATAACCTCCCTGGGCCTCAGTTTCCTCATATGTAAAATAAGCTTGAACTAGAGCAGGGGTTCTTAACCTTTCTTGTGTCGTGGGTACCTATGGAAGTCTAGTGAAGCCTATGGAGCCCTTTTCAAAATAATGTTTTTTTGGTTTTGTTTTTGCCTTTTTTTGGGAAGGCAATTGGGGTTAAGTGACTTGCCCAAGGTCACATGGCTAGTTTTTGTGTTAAGTGTCGGAGGCCAGATTTGAACTCAGGTCCTCCTGACTCCAGGGCCAGTGCTCTATTCACTGTGCCACCTAGCCGCTCCCCAAAATAATGTTTTTAAACACATAAATAAAATACATATTATTACAAAGGAAACGAAATTATACTGAAATATTGCTATAAAAATATTTTTAAAAAAAGCAAATTCAAAGACCCCAGGTTAAGAACTCTGGGAGGGCTGGTGTCTGAGATCTCTTTCCATCTTTAGACCTATATGAACCCATGACTGTAGATGACAAAGCTTTTTTTGGTTCTTTGAGTTTTTAGGTTGAAAGCAAAGATCCCTGGTGGTAACCTATGGGAGCTGTACATGTACCAAGAGTTCTGTTACTTTTGAGTTATATGGATCCCTAAGCTGAGTCAAAGTAAGTCTCTCCTCTGTAACATTTAACATCTGGAGAGAAAAGGAAAGGAAAAAGGGAAAGAAAGGTGGAGCTGTCTTAGATTTTTCTTACCAGAGCTATGGCTTCGACAGTGATGCAATATTCGTACGGTTCTGGCCATCATACGCTGGGAACAATAAAAACAGGAGTAAGAACCTTAAGTAACCCAACTACCTTCAACACCACCCCCCAGACAAGAAGCTGGAATATTTAAATGGCTGTTAGCTATTCTGGGTGTCCTGGACAGAATATTGCCCTATATCAGGTCACTTGTGATCAGAAAGACAGAAGAGACTAGAGCGCATTCTCTCCCAGCTTAGGAAAATGTGGCAGGTGAGAGAAGAAATAAGACTGAATCAGGTATTTAAAAATTAGTGCATACATACTTTTAAAAAAACTGATCTGTGACTTCATTGATGTACAGAACTTCCTTTACCAGTGCAGATTGGCATTTGCTTCAGAAAATTATCCTCTAAAACAGCTACAAGGGGCACTGAGTAGTTAAGTGATAGGTCACAGAATCAGCATGTTTCTGAGGTGGGACTTGAACCCAGATCTTCTTAAATGAAGCCAGATCTCTATTCACTCTGACATGCTGCCTTTCAGTATTCACACACACACACACACACACACACACACACACACAAACACACACACACCTATATGTCTACACACCTAACATAAATGAATAGTTAAATTATTCTTCCTCCCCCCATACTCCAGTGCCTCATGGTGGAACAAAGATGGCCTAGGTTTTTTCAGGTTGTTATGCCTTCAGAACTCACAGGCTGGAGGGTACTACCGAGCAAAAAAGGCTTCAAGTAGAAGCCCAGCAACAGACCATCTCCTGAGGCTCTGCCAACAGAACTAAGAGCAGAAAGACTCATTGCTAGAAGTCAGGTTATCAGTAATGAATGAAACTACCCTCCGTGATGCATCAAAATGTTTCCTAAATTATGAAAGGATGTGATCTCTATTGATAGAGGGGAGATACCTACATCAGTGAAATCACAGAATGATTTGATCATATAATAATAAATAATCATTTTATTTTATTGATAAAATATATGACAAATGTTTTAAGTATTTATATTATTAAAAGTTTGAAAATAATTGGAAACTAAGGGGGAAATGGCTGAAAAAATAATGGTATGGGAATACAATTATATATTATTGCCTTGTAAGAAATGAAAAGTATGAAGAATTCAAAGAAACTTGGGAAGACTTGCATGAAATAATGCAGAGTGAAATGAGAACAATCAGGATAACATATACAATATTTACAACAGCATAAAGGAAATATCATTTAATGACTTCAAAACTCTAATCAGTATACTGACCAATCAAGATTTCAGAAAGTAGATAATGATTTAATATGCCTCCCACCTTCTTGGCAAAGAGATAGTAAATTGGGTATAGAATGAAGCATATATTTTTAGATACGGCTGATATGTTGATTTGCTTTGTTTGACTATACTTGTTATAAAGGAGGGGTCTATTTGGGGAAGGGAGAATCTTTGGCAATTGACTCCTTCCCCAAACCCCTATTGCCTTCTCTTAGACTTGACTACCTCAGTGTCACATTCCAGATCTGCATACCCTTTATTCTGTGCACTTTGGAACTCTTGCTCCAAAATTAACAAACTTCTTCCTTTCATTTTAGTCCTCTTCCTCTCATGTTCCTTTCATCTTCTAACACTCAAAGAAACCTGGCTGTTTCTCCACCGACCAGTCCTCATGACATTGCATCTTTGCAAGGGCTGATTATCCCTTTGTTTAAACCAGAGAAACACTGATCCCAAAGGAAGGTTTAAAATATCCCTTGTTTCCCTCTGCTAATTCCAGACTCTTCTGCCTCAAACACACCATCACACTTCCTTCTTTGAGGTTCACTCTATCCAAATTTATCACCCAATTCATATCCTAGTGGTTTCTAACAGTCCCTAGGACATTCTCCCTTTTGTCTCGATGAGTTTGGTATCATTGGATCATTGTCAATGGACTATCATTGAACAGATATTGGATCATTGTCTCCCTCCCAACTCCAACTCCTGCCTTTATGCAAGGAGATCATAACACATATGAGATATTCCATCAAATACACCTAGCCACTTAGTTCCTCAACTAAATTCTTGTCTTACTCTTTTACTCACCCTAAACTACACACGTGGTAACTGTGTATACAGTCTGTCATCATCCACAGGTGCTCTACTTCCATGATCAAGAAATCTAAAATTCCTTTATCCAATCATAATCTCCTGTAATTAGATATCTTCTTATACCTTACTCTTAACTTATTATTCACCCACACCATGACCTCCAATCCCTCTTCCAATCTATCCACACTGCAACCTCCAGTGACCTCCATGCCCATTAACTGTGGACATACTTTAAAGCTCTCTTTAGTGCTTTCCCAGGTCATCACCCCTACTCTGGCTATATTCTTGTCCCTTCCCATGGGCTCTCAGTACCATAAGGCTACCTTTCTACTTCTCCAAACCTTCTCTTCTCTCCTCAAGATTACAATAGTACCCTCTCCTCTCACAATCTCAGTTGAGGACTGCTCCACAAACTAGGCTGAGAAAATCAGGACCATTTGCCTTCATAGAGGCTCCCCTTCCTCACCTCTGTAACCCCTGGTTTTCTTTTGACTCAGTGTAAGTGTCTTCTTCATGAGGCCTTTTCCTGTTCCCCCCAGCTGCTAGCACCTTTCCCTCCAAAGTTACCTTATATTTGCAACATATATATTTGCATTTGTTTCCCACTTAAAATATAAGATCCTTGAAGGCAAGGATGATTCACTTTTGTCTTTGTATCTTCATGACTAGCATAGTGCCAGGCACTTAATAAATGCTTGTTAATTGATTGATTGATGGAAAAAAAGAGAAGGGTACAAATAAAACATTTTAAAAGAACAGTAATAAGTGCAGTGGGGAATTTTATGAGGGATACAGAGAGACATGGGAAGATTTTTATGAACTGATACAGAGAAAAATAAGGAGAACTAAAAACAATAACACAGAAAGACTTACAATAAGGTCACTAAAGGAGGTCAGTAAATAAAAAACCATTGAAGGTCCCAGAGATTAGATAATTAAACATACCTCCTCTCTCACAGGTGAGAGGCAGGGGACTACCAGGACAGAATAATATATACATTATCAAAAGTGGCCACTTAAATGGATGTTTTTGCTTAAATGTTTTTGTCATGAGGTTAGATTCAATTGAGCAGGGTTGGGTGTGGGTGAAATGTCTGTGAGGCAAAGACAAAAGTTAATTAATTAATTAAAATGTATTTTAACAACAAAAAATTTTGGTTCGTACCCTTTCTCATTTTTTTTTTTTTTGCTTTTTTGGCGGGGAGGAAGGTAGGGCAATTGGGGTTAAGTGACTTGCCCAAGGTCACACGTCTAGTTTTTTTGTGTCTGGGGTCATATTTGAACTCAAGTCCTCCTGACTCCAGGGCTGGTGCACTATTCACTGAGCCATCTAACCGTCTCCCTTTCTCATTTTTAATGTCTGGTTTCTGAGTTTCTCTTCTACCTCAACCCAAAACTCCAAGTCCAGATCTCTACTTCCCCACACTTACCATCTTCTCAAAGTTGATGAGACTGTCTACCAGTGTATGGTTCCCCTCATGGATGAAGGTCATGTCTGCAGGGAGCTATAGATCAGTACTCAAAAGCCCCACAAATTTTGTTCCCCTGTGTTCATCCCAGGAGAGGTTAAAGGAAAAAGAACAGGGATTCCCCAAACCAACCTCCTACCACCATCTTCCATTACCATTCTTACCCTCCCCCCCCAGCTGAAGGAAAGCTAGATCCCAATGCCATTTACCTTTGAGGAGGAGGGGCATAAAGGGGATGATAGGTGGGGACAGCTTGGTGAGTGCCAATCGGTAAACACGATGATTCCAGGATGGGTCCTGACATAGAGATTCACAAAAAGTATAAAGACCCTATATACACCTTATCTCATCACTGTTAGATTTTAGCATCATGTTATGTGGAGCACAGCATACCCCCACATGGTATAACTTACTTTGTAGGAAGATATTGAAAACCAGCAGACACCTTCACTTAAATTATGGAACCAGACAGCCCCTCTTAGAGATAGAGCTTATTGTTTAGGGGCAGAGAAGGATAGAGGAGAAAACCCGAGAGCTCACAAATCCCTGAGGATGGTTTCTTCTTGACAATTCCTAGGACTGGAGGTTGTTACAGTTCCTCTGCATGGGACCACTACTAAGCAGTATCAACCACCTTCACATTTCTGATTCTATAACTTGCCCTTGCTCCTTATATAGCTTTTATTTATTTTATTTTATTTTTTGCTTTTTTTTTTGAGGGGGGAAGGCAGGGCAATTGGGGTTAAGTGACTTGCCCAAGGTCACATGGCTAGTAATTGTTAAGTGTCTAAGGCTGGATTTGAACTCAGGTTCTCCTGACTCTAGGGCCGGTGCTAGCTGCCCCTAGTTTTTATTTCTTAAAATCTAAGTTAGCTGATGAGCTCCATGTGCTTCCACATCAAACTCTTTAAATAACTGACTCTTTTTTAAAATCATAATTATTCTCTATGAGTTTTTGGAATTTTACTTTTGTGAGCACCCCATTCCTCTTGACTTAACTTCCCCTCTAGAATTTTAATCCACTGGATCTGACCTATACTTTCCCTAAGCCCTTTGATATCTGCTCTCCCCAAAGCTAAGGTATATGTTGGACTATACCCAGCTTTCCTCTCTACCTCTTTTACAAAATCCAAAGTGGAATGGTCATTTTCCCTTTAGGTTTCCTTAATTTTCTACTTCAGTAGCCAATTCTGGAACTGGAATTACTTTATGTATATTTTATATTTATTAAATATAAAATATTACATGTCTCACACACTTCCTTAAGAATAAAAATTCCTTGAAGGCAGAGACTCTTCTGTTTTTATTTTATTACCTTCAGTGCCTACATGGGGGCATAGCTCTCAACAGATGTTTGTTGAATTGCTTTAAACTCCATAGTCCTTAGGAATCTCTAGGAAATGACTGGGGTTACAAAACCCTCTTCCTGCTCAGATCTCATCTGACCCACAGGTTCCCCATACCCACTGTCTGACTTTGCTGTTGATGAGTCCAGTATTTGATGCCCAGACTTGGTTCTTGAATTTTTAGTCAATAAGCTGAGGTCATTTTCCCCTTAGGCCCTCTCTTTGTCCTTCAGACCATAGAGATGTTTACTCCAAGACACTCCCCTGAAGATATATCACAGATCACAAAAATAATAATGTATGTCATATATCACACAGTATGACATGATGCAAAATTGTACAATACATACCATAAGACCAACATATCCTGTTGCCACCCCAAAACTTATGGCTGTCCATGCCCAGTGCCCCATAATTCTGAATGTACAGAATGATGCTGAAAACAGAAACGTTTCTTCCATAGTTTGTAAGAAAAGCAGGTCCTATGCCAGGTTTGGCCAATTTGGAGGGCTACAGGGGGACAGGGGATATGTAAGATAGCCCTAACTTTAATTCAAGGAGTGAGGGGCTTGAAGGAAGACAGAGTTGGCCACTAGAGGCACTGGACTCACCAGAAGCTGTTCGAGAGCAGAATATAGTTTCCGAACTTTGTGGGGCAGCCGCTAAGAGAATCAGAGAAAAAAAGACAGAACTGGGGATTTTCCAATAAATTATCTGATGAGTTTTCTTTTTTTTGGAGAGGGGAAGGCAGGGCAACAGGGGTTAAGTGACTTGCCCAAGGTCACACGGCTAGTAAGTGTTAAATATCTGAGGCCAGATTTGAACTCAGGTCCTCCTGACTCCAGGGCCAGTGTTCTATTCACTGTGCCACCTAGCCGCCTCCTGATGAGTCTTCTTGGGACAGAAATGATGTCCTTCCCAGGAAATGGCATATTTTTAGGACAGGGTACTGGGCCTATTACCCTCTACCTTGACCCAAAGGAAGCACCTACCTCCCAGGTGAGGGCAAGACGGCTGATGGCAGAATTGCTGAGGCCAAACATGACAGCGAAGAAAGAGTTGAGGTTCTTCTGCTCTTTGAGGCTAAGAAACAGCAACCAGAGTCATAGTCACAGATTAATTAGCATAGTATGTGAAACACAGGAAGAGACTGGAACTAAACTTGACTGGCAAAGAGGCATAGCTTTCCAATGAGGTGTAAGAAGCACAGGAAGAAAAGGCTGGTGAAAGAGACAAAGACATCAGAGGCAGCAATGATCCTGAGGAAGATGGAGCTGGAAAGGACTGCCTCAGATCCTGGGTCTCCAGACTGCCCTCCCCTGCCCACAGTCTTTCCACTCACTGAGAAGCCAGCTTGATAAACTTTCGGAGCAGCTGAGCCCGGAGACCAGGTACAGGGCATAAACACAACTCGGTAGCCACCCAGTACTGCAATTCATTGAAACGCCGCATGAAGCGCTCCAGGTTGGCCGTGGTGACATTTCGGAGTTGCTGTGGTCCCAGCACATAGTGGATCAACTCCACCTCGGGGGTTGGGGGAAGGTAGAGTTAAGGTGTGTTAAACTGGACCCCAGCCCTCCCCCACATCATCAGCCTTGCCAAGCCCTCCTTCTCTGCCACCTTATTCCAATCCTGATCCTTCTATTCCTAGGTGTTCCCCTCTCCCATGTCCATCCCATCTAGCTGAGGCCTCCTCCACACCTGGTGGATGCTGTTGAAGAGGTTCCAGTCATGGTCAGTCAGCTGGCTGGCCAGGTCCTTGGCACTCACTAGGTCCAACATCTCAGCTGAACCTACACTGGGCCCAAGCTGATCTGGGTGTGGAGTCTGCAGGTGGGAAAGAACTAATGGAGATGCCAGCAAAGTTCAAAGAGAGGGCAAATGGGACTCTAGGGGGAACTGTAAAGGGGTGTGTGTGTGTGTGTGTGTGTGTGTGTGTGTGTGTGCGCACACGCACGCACGCACGCACGCGCGGAAGGGAGGGAGAATGGAGAAATGGAAACAAAAAGGGGACCGGGAGAAGAGCATTGCTGGGAGTGGTAAAGATTGCCTATGCGTGTTAGAAATAGCTGTGAGAATGAGAAGGACAACTAAGGGATATTTCCCAGAATTTCTCAGGGAGGTTTATATGGCTTCTCACTAGGGCACCCTATCTAGAGTTAAGTCTCTATTCTCTACTCTGGCTTTCTGCCAAGCTCCTTACCAGCTTGTGCACCTCCTGTGGGTTAACAATGAAGAGCCGCTCGTTGAGTCCCAGGGATGTTGCCACACCACGGGCATCTGGTTGTAGACCAGTGGTGTCTGTGGGAGAAGCTATGGCTGAGATGGTGGACAGTGACAAGAGGAGAAAGGGTTTAGGAAAAGGGAGATATACATCTCAATTTAGTTATTGGCCAGGAAGGAATAATCCTCCTCCATGAGAAGTGAGGGAATCTTTCCTCCCAAATAAAGGGAGGAGGGAACATTGGCTGTTGATCTAAGTGGGGACTGTTGCCCTAACTGTGCCTTGCTCCCCACACCCCTTGCCTCTGCTTCAAAGGGCTGGGAGAGGTGAAATAAATCAAAAGGATATAATAATCTCTCAGACAGCAGACATCACTGCAATATCTTGAAGATGCCGCCAGAGAGCTTTGCTTTCAGCTTTCGACTTTGAAGGGGAAACACTGGGATTGCTGATCCTGAATCCTTTCACTCCATCTTGTCTCCTCTTTACTCATCAATATTTCAGGAAAGTCCCTGCTGCCCTGATCACGCTGAAGCTTCAGCAACTATATCCAACCCTGTTAGTTGACTCATTGATGAGCAGTTTCCTATGCTCTCAAGACTCTTGGGACACTTAGCCACACTCACTTTATTCCTGATTTCAGAAAAGTCTGAGAGTAGATCAGTCCGGGAAATCCTTGGCTGGGGAGGATGTACAACTTACCCCCTGAAGAGGTGACCTTCACCAGCACCTGGCCGTGTATCCAGCCATCCTCCTGGGCCAATGTTGCCATCACTTCTCTCACAGAGGCTGTCACTGGCAGATGCAGGGTCTGGACTGAGTGGTCTGGCCGGTAGATGTCATAGGGGACTGGAGAAGAGGAGGCAGGAATCAGGCAGGTTAACACCCCCTTTTCTTGGGTGGGAAACAGTAAGAAAAAAACGACTTACCCCTTTGCCTGATAACTATGGTTAAGAGGAAAAGTGTATTCCTTCTCTGAAGGGAGAATGGAAAGCTCTTTTGGATCTAAATCTTCCTCCACCTAGGGTCCCTGCCAGCAGTTAGCTACAGTGGCAATGTAAGTGTAGCTACATAGACTATTTTCTACACCCTCAAAAAAAAAACCCACAAACAAAGAAACAAACAAAAGCAACCTCCTGCAAAAAAAAAAAACTAAAGGAACAGAAGTAAGCTCCTCCACATAATCAAAAATTCAAGAAAAAGACAGTCAGAATCTAGTACAAACTGGGGGAGAGTTTATATTAGAGAATCCAGTGAACCCAAAGAAAATGGACCTGAAGCCTGTAAGCACAGAAAAAAGAGCCACACCAGAAAAAAAAAAAAAAGTAAACAAAAGAAAATGCTAAACACATTGAAAAAAATACCATGGACTAAGAAAAAACCCAGGAGATAATCCCTGATGAATTTTATGCATATATATGTATACACACATATGTATCAGAATGTATATGTATGTATACACAACACACACACACACACACACATATATATATATATATATATAGTCTTCAACAATATAATAAACAGTCACAGAATTTTTTTTTAAAGTCTTGGCTACAAGAATAGCTAGAAGAAATAAAGCAAAAGATAAAAAATGAATTAAATTACAAATAAAGGTCGTGGAAGAAGAAGAAATAACTTAAAACAGAACACAGAAAACCATACCCAAGTAAAAGATTCCCTGAAAAATAGAATTGAACAATCACAGTTCAATGACTCTATGAGATAACAGGAAATAGAATAAAATCAAATACCTTTCATAGCTAAGGGAAGGAAATATATTCTATTTTTTTAGGAGATATATTCTTAGACAAAGAAGAGGCAGAAGTAATTGCAGAAGATAAAGTAGATAAGTTTGAATACATGAAACTGAAAAAGCTTCCATGCAGACAAAATTAATACACCTAGAATAAGAAGAAAAGGAGCTGAATTGGGAAAAATATCCTTGATGAGGGTTGGGTATCCACTATGTAACACACACATACACAACTAACATGTGTCTATATATGTGTATATACACATACACACATGATAGATGTATATAACTAAAAGTCTTTCACCAGTAGATAAGTGGTAAAAGAATATGAACCAACAATTTTCAAAAGAATGGAAAACTATGAACAACCATATGAAAGAATGGATATGGGAAGTCATTAGAAATTTTTCACCTAATTATATTCTAACAAAACCTGTTATTTAAATGAAATGGATGAATAGTTACAAAAACAAAAATATCCAACTTAACAGAATAAGAAACAGAAAATTTAGGTAACTCTATCTTGTAAAAGAAAATTAAGCTACTAGAGGAAAAAAATTTCAGAACTAGATGCATTTACAAGTGAATTCTATAAAGCAATTAGAGCAAAAGAGTAATCAATTCCAATATTCTATCAATTGTTTACAAAAATAGAGAAAGGGATCTTAACAAACTTCACGTATAAGCCAAATATGGTCCAGATATCAAAACAGAGGAAGAAAACTACTGATGCAAAAATTTTGAATATAATTTTAGCAACCAAGGCTACAACAACATATTAAAACAAAGAATATACTCTAAGATCAGTTTGAATTTATATAAAGAATATACAGTCACAGCAGTACTAGAAAATTATAAATGTAATAATCACATGATTATATTACTATATGCAGAAAATTTTGACAAAACACAATAATACTCTCTTATGTTAAAAAGTTTGAAAGCACAAAAATATATGGGTCCCATTACAAAATTTGGTAAATTTTATCTATCTAAAACCAAGAGCTAGTATTATCATAATTGGAGAAATGTTAGAAGCCTTTCCACTAAGATCAGAAGCAAAGTAAGGATTACCACTGTTAACAATGTTATTTGATATAATACTAAAAATCCTAGCTATAACAAGAAGATAAGAAAAGAAAATTGAAGCAATGAGCACAGGAAAAGAAGAAACAAAATGATCACTTTTTTGCAAATGGCATTATGGTTTACTTAAGAGAATCCTAGTGGACAACAAAAAAATTAATTGAAATGATAACTTTATGAAAAAGTAGCAGAATATAAAATGAACCCATAAAATTGTCAGCCTTTTTGTAAATTATCATAACAGTCCAGCAAGAAGAGATAGAAAAATTCCATTTAATATAACAATAAAGTCTAAAAAATATTTGGAAGTCCACCCATCAAGGACAACATGGGAATTTTATGAATACAATTACAAAATGCTTTATAGGAACAGACAAATAATTGGAGCGTTATTAATTATTCACATATGTAACATGATTTTAAAACATCAATACTACATAAATTAATTTGCTTATTCAATACTATGCCGGGTTATTACTTTATAGATTAATAATGATTAGAAATATTATTAAATATTAAATATGATTAGAAAAACATAATATGATTTTATCTTTAGGAACAAAAGGCCAAGAATCTCAAGAATAATAATGAAAAAAAAATGAGAAGGCTTAGAAGTATCAGGTCTCAAAACATATTACAAAGCAGTAATTATCAAAACTATTTGGTACTAACTAAAAATACAAAAGATAGCTTGAGAATAGATTAGGTACAGAAGATTCAGAAGTAAATGGCCATAGTAGCATAGTGCTTGATAAATCCAAGGATCCCAACTTCTGGACTTAATATACAACAAAAACTGCTTAGACAACTGGAAAACAATATGTAAGAAATTAGGTTTCATACCATCTACCACAAATAAGCTCCAAATGGCAACATGATTTAGACATAAAAAGATTATATCATAAACAAATTAAAGATCCAGAAAAGAGATAACCTTTGCAATTATTGGTAGGATAAAAGTTCTTGACCAAAGAGTAAAGAGAATTACAGAATGTAAAGTGAGCAATTGATAGACAAAATTGAAAGGTTTTTGCAAAAATAAAATCAATAGAATTAAAATTACAAGGGAACAATTAAGTGAGGAAAAAATCTGTACAACAAACTTTTCTCAAAAGAGGCCTGATGACCAACTTATTGACTGAAATAAAATAATGATAATTAGAACAATTATCATTCCTAAATAGACAAATGGTCAAAGAATTTGAAAAGGCAAGTCTCAGAAGAAGAAAGGTAAGTTATCATCAACCATATAAAAATACTACAACAATAAATAAAATGTGAATATAAAATAATCAAATGAAATACAAAAAAAAACCCCACAACTCTGAGCTTCCATTTTAGACCCATTCAGATTGGCAAAAATAACAAAAAAGAAATGGCAATTGTTGGAGAAGATATGAAAGAGCAGGCAGACTTTTAAATTCTATAACAGCACTAATTGTAGTGAAGAATTGGAAACAAATAACAAATGATGGTACAGAAGTGTAATGTACATTATTGAGCTGTAAGAAATGAGGAAAGAGATTTGAAGAAATCTGGAAAAGTAATATTAACTAATGGAGAGTAAATAAGTAGAATTGGGAAAATGATTGACAATAATAAATATAATGTCATAAAGGAAAACAACTTTGAAAGACTTAAGAACTCTGATCAGGACAATGACCAATCCCATTTCCCACCCCTTGGGGAGAGATTAAGGTAGAAAGCTGATAGACTAGAGATGAAGAATGAGACCTATATTTTCTGAAAAGGTCAATGTGTAAACCTTTTGTTTGACTATGCTCATTTGCCACAAGGGAAAGAATCTATTTTTTTTCTTTTTGGCTTTTTGGCAGGGGGAAGGTAGGGCAATTGGGGTTAAGTGACTTGCCCAAGGTCAAACGGCTAGTTTTTGTGTTAAGTGTCTGAGGCTGGATTTGAACTCCGGTCCTCCTGACTCCAGGGCCAGTGCTCTATTCACTGCGCCACCTAGCCACCCCAGCATCTATTTTTTAACTTTTTTGATGGGGGCAGTTAAGGAAGGAAAGAAAGAAAAGAGTGTTAATGAAATATTACAAAACACACAGAAGATAGCAGAAGGAATATCAGAAAGAGATACAACACAGACCATCAGGAAAGTTGTTGGAACTATTATATTAAACTTCTTATAATTTTTTTAAAACCCAAGTTGTACATAATTGAGATTCACAGTTTCATATACAATTCTCTTTTTCTATTCGTTATATATAAAAAGCATGTAAATTAAAAAAAAAGAATGGCAAATCATACAGGGAAAAGAGACTCTTCAATTTGAAAGTCAGAGGGAAATAACATAAGAAGGATAGATATAGGAACTGAGGGTAATAGGGAGATCCCAGGAGGAGAGAGGAGTCAGCAGTTAGCAGTAATACAAATAACACCACAAACCTTTGTCCAGAGCTTGGATAGCATATCTACTGTTGAGGAGGGGTTCATCACAGCCAGGGAGCCAGATGGGAATTGCTCGATCCTAAATGAGAGAGAAATAGCCTGGCTGGAGGTAAGACGGAAAAAGCCTAAGAGGAGGATCATAATAGTTTGAGAGAGCACTGAGAGGAAACCCCACCTCCTGGGCATGTCATAGGCCCAGGAGTATGATGTTTTCACAGCTCCTGTCCATATCTCCACCCCCCCTATCCCCACAATACACATATGCCTTATGGAAGAGATGGGGTCTCAGTGAGGAGAAGTGGCCAAACAGTCAAGCAAACAAGGAAGATTTGTGTGTTTGTGAATCTACATGACTTTTTCATGTTCTGTCCTCAAAAAAGCACATCTCTCCCGTATATTAAAATTGTATTTGCTTATCTGCTCTCATCTTCATTCTCTTACTTTCACTGCTAAAACAGTAGGATCACTATTCTGCCCCTCAGCCTACTCCTCCTTAACCCATGGGATTTAGCTTCTGTTTCTACCACTCTGTGAAATGTTCTTCCATAGATCACCAATGAATCAAGACAATGGCCACCAATGGCTTTTTCTCAATCCTTATTCTGCTTAACCTTTGTAGCATTTGACAAAATTAACTGCCCCTTCTTTGATGTTTTTTTTCCTTCCTCCTGTTCAACAGTGCATTGATCTGGTCCTCTTACTTCTATGGGTCCTTTATCGTCTCCTTTGCTGATTCTCTTCTTCCTGTTCCCTAAATGTGGGCACTTTTAGCATCAATTTTCTCTTCTTTTTCTTTGAGATCTCATGTGTTCTGATGGCTTCAAATACCACCTCTAGGCTCTCAAATCCTTAAAGAAGCCCATTCCTCTTTTGACCTTCATAACAAGCCATCAAGTCCTGCTGACTCTTCTTCAAAATATCTCTTGTGTCTGTCCCTTCCATTCCACTCTGACAGTCTCCTTCTATTCTCCTAAAATTCATAATCTCTTCCTACATATCAATGCCAAAAGGATATTCCCAAAACACTATTTTTATCATATCATGTTACACTGGGGTGTGTGTGTGTGTGTGTGTATGAGAGAGAGAGAGAGAGAGAGAGAGAGAGAGAGAGAGAGAGAGAGAGAGAGAGAGAGAGAGAGAGAGAAAGAGAGAGAGCACATTTCCATGAGAACAAGCTGCCAAGATGCCTCTAGGAGGGCACCTCAATCTCTTATAATCAGTCCTCCAAATCATCCTTTCTAGGCTATTGTACTCTCCTTTTCGATACAGATCCTGTACTCCAGTCAGGCTGGACTACTTTGCCAGTTTCTAAAACATGCCTTAATCATCTCTACAGTCTTATACAAGGCCCAGCTCAACTCCTACCTTCTCCACTAAGTCACAACTAGTCTCTCCCTTCTGTGAACCTGCATAATAACACTTAACATTGGCAGCATTGACTCGGTATGCGTGATATACAGTCAACTGATACATCAACAAACACCTACTGTGGGCCAGGCACTCTGGGGATACAAAGGCAAAGAACTAAACAATTCTTGTATTAGTAACTAACTTTTCATTACATATACTTTGTCTTCAGATTATAAACTCTTGAAAGCAGTAATAGCTTGTACTTTTTCATATCCACATAGTGTCTAGCGTCCTCAAAGGAGGCACTTAGTAAATATTTATCAATTGAATACACAAGTCTGTGTCTATAAGAATCTTTGTATGTATGAGTATGTAAGAATGTGAGAGTCCTAATGTTTGAAGTCTGTGAGTTAGTAAATAATGAGAGGGGATTCGTCGTCAAGACTCTTGATCCTAAGTCAAGCAGAGCCTTTTATGGGTAGGGTTAAGAAAGAGCAGCATAATTCTATAAAGCAGGAGGAACTCTATAGAGCAAGGGACAGGGTACAGAGGGAGAGGGAAACTGGCACACATTTAGTACCTTTAATTGTGGTGACATATTTCCACCGCCATTTTCCAATCTGCAGAAAAAATGAGAAGAATGGTGAGACTGAAGGGCTGGGAAGGGGGTAGGTACCAGGTCTAGTCCTGATTTCTTAAATTCTTCCAACACACAGCTAGTTTGCTTGCTCATTGTTCTGGATTTTTCTCATTAAGAATGGGAGGAATGCATATTACAGGCAATATGGCCTTGGGACAATTAGGGAAGGAAAAGAGAAAATCTAGACACAGAGCTCCCATTCAAGTTCAGAGTGAACAACTTTCCCTCCCCAAACTTCAGTTCTTCCCCCAGGAGATTCCATGAGTAAGCTAGCAAGCAAACTTTATTCAGTCCCTGGGTGGATTACTCACCCATGGTGCCGCCGCCTCTCTGGTCCCTGCTCCCTTAGCAGGTTGCTGAGCTGAGTATCCTTGCTTACCAGTTCTGAGAGTTTCTGTGGGGAAACATACCAAGGCAGATGAACATGGAGTCCCTGCTCATGATTCCATCTGGATTTCCTCCTCCAGCCCTAGGCTACTACAGATGTTCTCCCTGTTACCTGTAGGAAGCTGGGGGCTACCGGGTCTATGTGGAGCATGGGGCCATACAGGGTCACCCATTGGCTGACCAGCCTTAGGATCTTCTGCCGCTTATTACAGATGTAGATGCCACGTTCCTGCTCAGTGCCACCAGCTGGTTCCCCATGGAAGGTGGTAGGTGGTCAAAGAAAGTCAGAGCACAAAATGGATACTGCCCACCAGGTTGTGGGCAAAGGAGTGACATGATAGCCATACCCAGAAAAAAAAACAAGTCTGTGCTGAGGACCTTGATCAACCTATAGAAATTGCCTACTATGTGCTAACTGAATGATAAATATTTTCTCTGCTCTTCCACACCATATCCTGATCTGTACTACCTTACCAGCATAAACATTGCCTATATTACATTATATTAACTACAAGTAATAATTCAGAATCCTAGATAGCCACTGTTAGAAAGCACCTTAGAGGTCATCTACCTCCTAAATCTCATTTTGCTCACCCAGATATCCTAACACTCTTTCTATTACATCATGCTTCCCATCAGGCTTAAAGGATATTGATGCAGGAGAGCAGCACAGAGATGGGCACTAGGCATGAAGACACTGTGGGTCAGGAGAAAGTCACCCAGGAATGTCTCTGCAAGGGTTGGGAAGAGAGGGAGGAGAGTGAGCACAGGTTATAGGAGCAGCAGCACCACAGCCCTAGAGGTGGGTGCTTGCTGTATCGTGAACCCCCTTGGCAGTCTGGCAAGGCCTATGCACCCCATCTCAGAAGAATGTTTTTAAATGAATAAATAAAACACATAGGATTATGAAGTTATAATTTTTTTTAAAGTTCACAGACCCTACATTAAGAACCCCTGGCCTAGAACCTCCTCTTATTTTAATTAATCATAAATGTCCAGGCATCTACAATACATGCCCCAACCAAGGGAATACAGGATCAAGAGTTCAGCCTGAAGGGGGCAGTGTTCACTAAATGACAAGTAAAGGCGTGTAGGACTCAGGTGCTGGCAGGGGAAAGGCAGTGATGGGACAGACCCTGGTCCCCGCATCTCAGCTCTGTACCTGTGGGATCATGGGTACTTGAGTCCGGCCGCACAGCCTCCAGTAGCAGTTCTAAGATCTTTTCTGGAGTTCCTGACATCACCGTGTACCTAAGGGAACCAGCTCCATGTACATCCCTGGCCCCACAGCACCTCCACACATGCCTGATGGCACCTTTTTCTAAGGCTAGGAGCTCAAAAGTAAGCTGAGATGATATAAATGGGCAGCTCCAGCCTGGATTTGACCAAACCCTTGCCAACATTGACTCCTACAATTCTGTTACATGGAGCAGTAAGAACCAACACTGAGGAGCAGCACCATACTAATGATAGTAAAGGGAAAATGACCCAGGTCTCAATATCACAAGTACCCTGTCCCTCCCAAGGGTTTCCACCTTGTATTCCCAATTCACTCCCACCACAAGCTCCACTTAGCACCACAACTAGACTGGTTTGATCTGAGAAACACTAGCCCCTCCCATTATTTAGCTCCCTTAAATGCCCTGGTGGAAGTGCCAGTCCAATCAAGCTGTCACATGCTTCAAGGGGTGGCTGCTGTATCCTGAAGAGCTCCAATCTCTCTACTACATTGCCATGGGTAGGAAGGCGCCCACTAAGGAAGGGGAAGTAACTGAGAAGTTGAAAAGGGGTGGGAGTGGAATGAGTAGAGGAATTTGGGTAATAGGATAAGAGTGGGCATGTTACCGGTTCCTGCCTGGGCTCAGGGGAGAGTCAGGGCCAGTGCTCTGAGGGGTCCTCTCCAGCACCAGCACCACTTTTCCATGTTCTTCCAAACGCATTGTATTTGCCTCCACATCCTGGATGCCAAGCCAATCAGATGACTATTTAGCATAGGCCCAACAGTGACCTTGACCTCCTTTGACCTACTTCTGGACTTCTTCCCCTTTACTTCTAGACTCAGTCCATCTCCACACTGATCTTCAGCTCCTCTCTCTCCTCTCTGTACCACCCTCGCCCAATATCCCAGTCTTACCCAAAATAACTGGACTTGCCCTTTCAGTTCCCTTACTCCCATCTCTCCCAGGTCTGATCATCTTTTCTGCCCTTCTTCCATTATAGTCCTTTCCTTCTGATTCTTATATTTTTCCTATATATGCATATATCTCCAATATTTACCCCATTCACAATCCCCTATCCTTCTTCTTCTACCCTAGTGTCCTCAAAACTTCCCATATCTAAACTAAAATTTCAAGTCTCTGACCCTTTTAGTTTTCCACCCCTAGTTTCCTCCAGCTCTCCTATCTCACCTTGATACCAATCTCAGCTCAGCTCTGATCCTCCCGTTTATTTCTACCCTCCCTATGCTTCCAGGCTTTCACGAACTTGACTAACCTTGATGATACGGTTGAAGTCCTGCTTGTCAACCCGCAAAAAGTGACAGTTGTCTTCACGAAGAATGATGGTGGCTGCTCGGGGTGAGTCATTCACCAAAGCTAGCTGTCCAAAGTCATCTCCTTCATGTAAGGTTGTCACCAGGCCCTAACAATCAGTTCCATCAGGTAATAATATTTCTCTTCCCATTCATATCTAAGTCCCTACTTACATATAGCAGAAAACGAACTAGAAGCTTTGGGGCCTAACCCAAGCATTGCCCACAGAGAAAAGGGGTACTAAAAAAAGCAATGGATTCCCAACAGGCAGAAGGGAGGGTGAGAGAGTAATAGAGAGAGGACAAAAGAGAAACACACCTTGCCATGGGTCACCACATTAACAGATCCCTTCCAGATAATGTACCAAGAGGTCCCCTTATCTCCTTGGCTGAACACTGAGAAAAGTAAAGATTAGATAGAGCCCAGCCCCAATTCCATCACCACTGACCACCTGCTCTGCCATTTTTCTGGACCAGAAGACTAGTGCTCCACAGCCCAGTCTCCACAAGCTCCAGTCCCTTAGGGTTCCACTCTGCCCTGCCTCCCACAGCCTTAGCCCCCACTCACACACAGTGCCTGCTTTGCTGCTTGGCTCAAACAACAACACAGCAGCCAACTCCCTCTTCACCTGTAGGAGGTAAGGGGATAATCAGCAGGAAGCCAGGAAAAGGAAGACTAATTTATGGTTCAGGAACTAATTTATGGTTCAGGAGGCCATTCACAGATCTTGTGGCAAGTAGCAAGGAAGTCTGGGGAGAGGGGGAACAATAGAGGGATGAAGGTACCTAGCACAGCAGACGCAGGTTTGAAGGGCCCCTTCTGGGAAACTTAATACTAGAAAATATGCAGCAAAAGTTACTAAACTGAATACCCTTTAACCAAGTGATACCACTACTAGGCTTATACCCCCAAAAGATCAAATAAAGAGGAAAAGATTCTACGTGTACAAAAATATTTATAGCAGTTCTTTTAATAGTAGCAAAGAACTGGAAACTAAGGGTATGCGTGTCATTTGGGGAATATCTGAACAAATTGTAGTATATGTATGTCATGGAATTTCTGTGCTATAAGAAATGTTGAAAGGGATAGCTTCAGAAAAACTTGGCAAGATTTTTATGAGCAGATGCAGAGTGAAATGAGCAAAACCAGAAAAATTCTTTATACTATAACAATAGCATTATAAAAACAGCCTTAAAAGACTTAAGAACTCTGAGCAATGCAATGATCAGCCATGATTCCAGAGGGCCCATGATGACAGAAAGGTCATTCTACCTCCTGACAGAGAAGTTATAGACTAAATATGCAGAATGAGAAACACTTTTTGGACTTGGCTGATTTGAGAATTGGTTTTTCTGGACCGCATATTTGTTATAAAAATTTTGTTTTTCTTGTTAATTTTCTGAAAGGGGGGTGGAAATGAAGTGGGAGAAAGGGAAATAAATGTTTGACAATTTTACAAAAAGGAATTAACAACAACAAAGGAGTTCAATGATAAAAGGTATATCCTGGAAAGGAGTGGGGCCAAAGTGATGTTTGGGGAAGTAACTGACCGAGTTAGACAGATGGGCCACAGCCTTGATATGGAGCAGCTCCTCAAAGATTAGGTCTAGTTCCTCCTCCGTGCGCTGACCGGGGCTATAGGCACAGAGAAGCAATACAGGGGAAAGGGCTTTATATCCAGTGTTAGACCTAGCTGGGATCCTTGGGTCACTTCATTCAATTCCCTTGTTTTCCATATCAGGAAACCATGACCCAGAGAGAGAAGGTATTTAACTGCTAAATGGTAGAATTAGGACTACAGTCCAGGTCTCCTGACTCCCAGTTTGGTTTTCATCTCCACTATACCTTTCTTCCATAGGATGGAGGGAGGGATTTCTACTGTAGGTGGAGGACATGAGGGATGGGTATTATAGCATTTCAGAACTACAAGGACCTTGGTTTTACACTCTAGGGAGATAGAGGGTCCTGAATAAATGGCTTATGACTCACGGCTTACGCAGAGCCACAGTGAGCAGAGCATCAGGTCCCCGCTGAGACAGCAAGGTCACGGCCTCAACCAGTTCCTCCATCTCCTGAATGCTGTCCAGGTCTGGCTCTGGCCCAAGGAATCGATAGAAATGAGCATCTCGGTCATGGAAGGCCCACTCATGTTTCACTTCGGGGCAAACACCAAGCATAGAAGAAAGAGGAACAAAGAAAAGGAGGATTTAGTAGGAGTTTGAGGAACAATGTGCTGACCTCCAATGCCATACTATTGGCAAAAATCCATTGCTGCTGGTTCCAGCACCTATTTATATGACAGACTTAGTGCTCATCCAATACTCCTAATACCTTTTAGAAAAACCCAATATAGCTAGCATCCATGCTCACCATGGCAAAGGGCTCCCTCATTCAGGAGAACTTGGCAGATACCCAAAGCTTGACTTCGGGATTGAACTCCAAGTCCCAAGGCCAAGACTCCATCAACCAGCTCTCGCCCAGAGCAGCATTGCCTGGGAAACAGGAAGCACAATTGTTTGATGGTATGGGGGCAGCGAGCAGAATTTTAGGGCAATAAAAGATTTGTTTTCAGAAAATATCCCACACTTCTCCCACTCCTTATCCAGTTCTGCCATGGGAAGCAAGACTAGGTCTCAGACTTTGCCTCTCCTGTCCCCATAGAGCAGAGAAAAGGAGAGAATCAGAGAGGGAACTATCCACCTACCGATACAATCTAAGGTGATATTTCCGATCTCGTATGAGGGTGGGGCAAGTAGCCAGAAGATGCCTATGCAGCAGCTTTCCAGCCCTAAGCACCTGCTCTGAAGTAGCCTGGGATGTGATTAGAGAGAGAAGAGACTCATAGTGAAGGAACACTTTGATGCCCCCCACTCCACCATGAGTCCTTGCCATTGGCTTTGTACTTAAGCCCAGTAGATACCTGTTCCAGGCTCACATGAAAGTCCAGTGTCTCTTTACTTTTGGCAAGTGGTGTCTGTAGAGGAAGAAGAACAGGGAGATTCAGGCTGTCAATGCAGATGTCCCCAAACTAGAACCACCCCTTAGATCTTACTCTTTCCCATCACTCCCACCCCCAATCTCCCAAACCCAAATTTAATGCAGTTTAATAATACAAGCATGTACTAGGCACCTACTGTGTTCAAGGTACTGTGCTAGGCACTGGGGAGAGTTAACAAGCTGAAAAACAGTTCTTGCCTTCAAGGAACTTACATTTTACTACAGGGATACAATGACCTTGTTATCTAGTCAATCATCCTCTCTACCATTCCAGCTTCTTTTTCCCTTTTAGAATTTCAGAACTTGGGAAAGTCAAAATTACTATCCAAAGTACCACTATCTCTCCAGTTCCCCAGGTTTACAATCTAGGTGTCAACCTTGACTCCCCAATCTCCCCACTTTATCATATCCAATATGTTCTTTGTCCCTTCACAAAATTTCTTATACCATATAGCATAACATATATGTCCCCTTCTCTCCCCTAATACTGCCACCATCTTGGCATAAAGCCTCATAACTGATTGCAATAGCCTTGTAGTTGGCCTCTCTGCCTCAATTCCATCCATACATCTTCCACTCACATTTTAAAAAATGCATGCTTGACCTCCCCTGCCCCATTCAACAAACTCCAATGATTCCCTGTTACCTCTAGGATCATATATAAAATCCTATTTTCCTTTTAAAGTAGTTCATAACCTGTCCACTTTTGATCTTTCCCATCTTCTTACAAGTTCTGCTCTCCTCACTCAGCATCAGTTTATATAAGTCTCTCCACCTTATTATGAAGTCCATCTGCTCCTCATTTCTTATAGCATTATTCCATTACATTCATATACCACAACTTGCTAAGCCATTCCCCAATTGATGGGCATCCCCTTGATTTCCAAATCTTTGCCACCACAGAAAGAGCTGCTATAAATATTTTTGTACACACAGGTCCTTTTCCCACTGTATCATCTCTCTGGGATACAGCCCTAGAAGTGGTCTTGCTGGGTCAAAGGGTATGCATAAAGTCCAGCTTTTTGCAAGAAGTATTTTCCAGGCTTCATCAACCTCAGCTCCTTTCTTTTAAACTGATTATTTACAACTTATCCTGTCTATATCTCATTTGTATATCTCCCCCATTAGATTGTGAGCCCCTTGAGACTGGTTTTGGCTTTTCTTAGCACTTAGCACAGTGCTAGGTAGGTACATTTGTTGTTGTTCAATCATTTCAGTTGTGTCCAACTCTTTGTGACTCCATTTGGGGTTTTCTTGGCAAAGATGTTGGAGTGGTTTGCCATTCCTTCTCCAGCTTGTTTTACAGATGAGGAAACTGAGGTAAATTGGTTTAAGTGACTTGCTCAAACACTAGTAAGTGTTTGAGATCAGATTTGGACTCAGGAAGAGTTAGTCTTTCTATCTACTATGCCACTTAGTTGCCCAGAAGGGACCTTGGAGGTCATTGAATCAAAAATCCCTCATTTTATGGATGATAAAACTAAGCCCAAGGGAAGTTGAATGATTTGCATAAAGTCACATAGTCAACAAGTGGCAGAACCAGGAATAGAACTCAGACTCTTTGAATCCCCATCCTTCTACTTTCCTTCCACTAAACAAAGTGGTCTTCCCAATATATGTAATGAGAAAAAGAACTGGATTTGGAGTCAGGGTCCTGGGTTTGACTCCTGGATCTGGGAATTTACCTTTTGTGACTGTGAACAAGCCACTTAAACACTCTGGGGCTCAATTCCTTCATCCAAAAAATGAGGGAGTTGGAAGGTCTCTTCCAGGTCTAAATATGTGTTATTCCACACAAATCACGTTGTAGACCTTTGTCCTCTTAGAGGGACCCATGTCAGTCCAGGAGCTTGACCAAGTTGAATAAAAAATGAGAGGCGCTAATAGGTATGGAGTCATTTCAAAGTACTACAAAGTACACTCAAGGTCCCTAGTCCTCTCCCTTTCCCTTTCTCTCTCTCTCTCTTCACTCATTATTATTCTGTTTTTTTGGGAACCTGGGACATTCATTACAGGTGAAGAACAGCATCTGAAGGGAGGAAGAAGTGAGGTTATAGAAATGGTTGAGGAAGGGCAGGAAAGAATAGAAATGGAAAGACCAGCAAGAACAGCAGAGAGACCAGGAAATTGTGAGGCCAAGGGTGATGTACCTACGTTGGGAATCACTTCACTCTCTGAACCTCAGTTTCCTCAACTGTCAAATGAAGAGGTTGGACTAGATGACTTCTAAGATTCAAATGTTCTATATTCTTGGCTAGAGAATGGGGCCTCGGCATCACACTGGGAAATAATAGGAGTGGTGGGAATTGGCATTTGGCTAAAGAACATCAAAGCCACAGTGGTGTTCTCTGCTCTTAGGGTCACAGTGGCAGTCTGAGGCTCCCAGATGCAAGAGAGGGACTGTGAATCATGTCCCATAATGCCAGCAATGAGTCTCTCAAGACCTTCATTTTGCAGGTATGAGTTAATAGGGGTCATCTAGCCTGGGTGATAGAACCAAACACTGTGCTAAAGACTGAGTCCTGAGGACTTAATTACAGGAAATGAAGAGGAGGGAGGGAGGAAGAAGAGGAACCCTCCCCCTCTCCCAGCCCTTGGGACAAACAGTGCCTGATCTGGTGACTCAAAGCTCCTAATGAGCATGTTTCCATTTCAAAATGCCCAGAAGGCTAGAAGAACTACAATCTCTGCCTCATTGCCCCTCTGAACTCTAGCCCTTTTCTCTTCTTTCCCTTCCATGTATTCTTTTCTCCAGTGTTGTCCCGACCTAGGAGTACATATCACAGGTCACAGGACCAGTTCACAGGACTTGTCTAGTCACAATATCCCAGTGGTAAAGAGCTTTGTTCAAACTCTTCTCAGGCTACCTTATATTATCTCAGGTTGAAATAAGGCCAGCCCCAAGGGCAGCTAAGTGATGCAGTGAATAGAGCACTGGCCCTGGAGTCAGGAGGACCTGAGTTCAAATCTGACCTCAGACACTTAACACAGAAACTAGCCGTGTGACTTTGGGCAAGTCACTTAACCCCAATTGCCCTCCCAAAAAAGCAAAAAAAGAAAAAAAAAGAAATAAGGCCAGCCCACTATGGTATGGGTTTTAAGCACCAGAGGATTACTTTACACTGGGGGTCTCATCCTTTTCCAATATTAAAAACTCATTTTAACTTCACAGAATTTTGTAGACCCTCGCATGACAGAAGTTCCTGTAGTTTAGGTTAATTGAGACAACGCATACCTGCCTGATTATGGTAACACACAAATCATTTCCCATCCCCACCCCGCAAGTTGTCCTAGGCCCACAGATCAGGAACCACTGCTCTATTCTTTTAGTCTTATCCTTAGCCTAGATGATCCTTAGGGGTTGGTTAATGAGTGTCAGACTCAGATGTTACAGATTCTCATATAGAGTTTCCAGCGCTAGTGATAAAGATGACAGAGAGATGCTTCCTCAGTGATAACTGTCATTGTTCATTAAAATTCTGGCAATTATGAGTTGGTAATGGGGAAGGATAGAAGAGTTAGCACTTGGCTGGCATCTGTTGGCATCTGTGCTTTAGCCAGTTCCCCATGTGAAGCTGTCAGATCCCAGGATACTGAGTAAGTACTGAGCCAGGTAGTCTTGTGCCGACCTGTCAGACCTGTTCCCTATAGCTTCTGGCAAGGGTTCTCTAGCAGGAATGCACATGGTAATGGTGGGGGTAGGGAAGCCATGTGTGCAGAGGAACTGATGTCTTCTGCCCAAAGGGGAGGTGGTTTTTCAGGGAGGTCTATTCTGGAATTTGAGATTGGGGCCACTTCCCTACAGGCCTTGGTAGTAAAGAGGGCAGTGTCAGACTTGGAATCAGGAGAAGGATTATAATCCTGCCTTAACATTTAATTTCTGCACTGTCCATGATGGGCAAGTCACTTAAATGCTCAAGGCCTCAGTTTCCACATACGGACAATGGTGAAAATAATACCTGAAGTGCTTACCTTACAGGGTTGATGTGAGGGTCAAATGAGATAATATCAGTAAAAGCACTTTGATAACCTTAAAGTCCTAGATAAATGCCAGCTATCATTGGACAGCTGCCACATTAACTTTGGCATTCCAAACTCCCTGGGGCTAGTGGGGCCTAGCAGATGTCTCCAGCCAGTTTTCCAGACAACATTTCCAGGAAATACCCTTTAATTCCCTTTCTAGCATCACCTATCCCTGAAGATCAGGATGTTCTTTCTGGTATCTAATCTCTAATCACTCCTATTGTAATCTAAATCTATCCTGTTCTAGAAAGAAGAAAAAATGGCTCTTTGCTTCTCTGGCTTCTAAGAAAGGCATTTTGTTTTATCGGTCCTCAGCTACTCACTTTCTAGAGTCCTCAGATGCCATTATTCCTTTTCATTTATACAACTACCCTGCATAGATACACCCTGGTCCCTGCTGGCAAATCTCTTCCTATATTATATGGGTCTTTCATCTACCAAACACTGCAGGGAGAAACTACAAATATACACAATGGATACCTCTAAAGACCAAACACAATGGGGCAGATCCTCCCAGAACACTCTCCTGGAGATAGCAGAGAGGAAGAGGTGCTGCCATCTGCTCCTCCATTCAGCCCCTGGAGGCTAAAACCTCTGGCTAGCCATCACTCTGGGGGAGAGGCCTTCTTTCTCTAGGCTTTTAACCTCATTTACATTCTAACGCCCTCCCTTGGATACCCCCCCATGCACATATCTACATATCTGCACAACTCACATACAGCCTTTCAACCTCCTTGGTACTCTTTGCCCTTAGATTTTGAAAGCTCTAGTGAGTGTGGAAAAACCTGGCTGCCTCCCCACAGGTCTGGGGTCCCAAGAGAAATACCTTGTGACCTCATTGTCCTAACTCAGGACCCACCCCCACCTTCCCTCCCAGGGTTGGGGAGGGGACAGGAAGCACACATGTAATTATAACCCTGGGAGGGCCAGAGGGAGGGAAGGAGGGTTCCAGCCCACTGGCTCTAGGCAGCAGTTACAGTGACTGACCAGGGAAGTGGGGGTGGGGAGGAGAGCCCTTAGAAGCCTAGGAGGAATGAGGCTCCTTAACCTCCTCCAGTGTCTCAGCCTGGACAAAGAAAAAAAATCTAGGGGTTGCTAGTATTAGGAAAGGGGTAGCTAGGTGACCCAGAGAATAGAGCACTGGGGCTGGAATCAGGAAGACTTATCTTCATAAGTCCAAATCTAGCCTCAGATACATGCTAGCTATGTGATCCTGGGCAAGTCACTTAACCCCATTTGCCTCAGTTCCTCATCTGTAAAATGAGCTGGAGAGGAAATGGCAAACCATTCCGGTATCTTTGTGAAGAAAACCCCAAAATGGGATGGCAGAAGTCAGACATGATTAACAACAACAGATATTAGGAGAACAGACACCAGCTGGATCAAGGGATGGGGTACAGTTTGCAACCAAATTCTTACTGATGGATGATGAGTCCTAGACCCTGGAGAGGCAGGTGGTACAGTGGAAAAAGCAATAGGTCAAGAAGATCTGTGTTCAAATCTCACCTTTGCAACCTATACTCTAGTGACCCCAGCAACTCTATCTCTGGGTTTCAATTTTCTCATCTGTCAAATGAGGGAACTGGCCTAGAAAATGTCTAAATCTATAATCCTGTGGTCCCTTCTATGGTTTTTCCTAGCTCAGTCTCATACTTTATAAGGGACATAGATGGAGTTTGTTCACAGAGGAATATGAAAGTGGTTGAGAAGTAACACCTCTTGGGCTGCCCAGGGTTTATCAAATTAATACCACACTGACCAGCAAGACACTGGAAAAACTTCTATTTCTCTAAGAGATGGGGAGAGGGACACACTTGGGATTGAAGGCCAACTACTCTCTTTCCCTGAAATGTATTACCCTCAGATCCTTATAGACTGAGAAAAACTTTGACCCATTCTCATCATCTTGCTCTACCACTCCATTGATTTTCCTCCCATTTGTTTTCTGCTGTCTTCTCTGCAGTCCCCCCAAATCAATATCCCTTCTCACTGTCTCTCCCCATGTTTTCATTTCTTTATTTCTGGCCACAACTGAGGAAACTGAGATCATTGGGGGTAACAGGTCAGAGAGGGTGTTCCAGCTATCCCTGCTCAGGCTCCCTTTTCCTCACCCAGAGTTATTCCCTCCAACTCCATCCCACTAGTCCTAAATGCCAACAATGGTTTTATTTACTTCAGTAATGTTTCTTGGACACCTTCTGCCTGAGTATCCCCATTCAATACACGATGAGCCAAGTCCATTTGCTCAGATCATTAGCTGGAGAAATAAGAAATGCCTATGGACAGTCAAAAGGCTTATCCAACCCAGTGACCTGGTCCCCATATTTCACCTTTATCACCCACACACTACATAGTCACCCCACAAAACAATGTTGCCCTGGCCTCACTAACCCTCCCCCCCAAACTGGTATTCTAGCCTGCTATGCAACCAACCCCCTCCATGCTCCATTCCCTGATCCCTGAGCTGAGAGGTCGGACTCACCCAGCGCAGACCCTGAATCCGGCTGGGGGGTGTCCTGTGCTCTAGCTGCAGCTGGTAAGAACAACTCCGGGGCCGGTGAATCTTCCTCAGCACCATATTGAACAATGTCGCCTCCAGCACAACATCTGGGAGCCCTCCTGTGGATAGTCCTGCCAAAGCTGGGCACTCCTCATCTGCTAGCCCCACCTGCCATCGGCCCTCACCTGTCCAATCCACCTGTGACCCTGGGAGCAAGGAGAACAGGGATGGGGGAGGGGAGAAAGGGAAGGGGGGAGTGGGAAGGGAAATCAGGCCAAAGGGTCAGACTCTGCTGGTTTGTCTTAAGGGCAGAATCCCCTTCTTTGGAGACCTGTTAGATCTCCTTGTGGGAGAGAAGCCCGCAATTCTGTAAGAAGATAGGAAGAAAGACAAAAAGACCTCGGGTAGAGCCTGCTAACCTGAGGTATCTAGGTTATCTTCTACTGGGCTCACTTGGAAAAAGGCTTCTTTCCCCCTTAAACCTTCCATACTCCCGCTAAGGAAGAATTTTCTGGCTAGTCTACAGGCACTCCTCTGACAAGCCCTCAGAAGGCCTTTGAACTCCTTACCATCCTCATCCCCCTCTAGGTGCCCCCAGAAAAGTAGCTTCAGTTTGCTCCCCCGCCCCCAGTCTTTTTCCTTTGGCTTCAGAGCAGAGCACCTCTGACCCAATGCCCTCACCTCTCACTCACCTTCATGTCCCTATGTCGAGACACTCCCACCCCTGTCACCGCAGCCCTCCTGCAAAAGGTTGCGGGTGCCTTTCACCCTCTTTGCAAGTAGGAATAAGGGCCGTCCCAATAGAAAAGATTCAGGTGGGCAGATCCCAGGCCCGGTGAACAGCGCTAGTTTCCAATTGGAACAGTTCCCTCGTCGAAGGCTGGCCTGAAGGAGAGTCCCAGGGAGGGGGCTGGGTGGAGGAGGGCTCAGGGCGTCGGAGAAGCCCTTCAGTGACACGCAGCCCTAACACCTAGCACCTCTACCTCTGTACCAGACGAAGCGCCAGCTGGCACGGATCGCTGAAGCGCGTCCGCAGTTGGCAAAGTGCACAGTCGAGCTGCCACACCCCCAGCCTGGCTGCCGGTCCACAGCTCCCCACCCCCATTGGCCAGCCGGATTGGATGGAAGTGGGGCGGGGGAAGGAGGCGTCAGTTTAGGCTCTATTCAGCTGAAGGAGGCGGGTACTGGGGAGGGAAAAGGTGGAGCTCCGGCAAAAATGGGAAGGGTGGGAGCCCTGAAGATCTGCAGGGGGCAGGAGAGGACTGGGGATGGAGGGGAGCTTGGCGCAAATGAGTCACTGCGGTCCCACCCGGGAGGGAAATCCGGACTGGGGCCGCTTCCCGGCTGTTGGGGGCGGGGGGGAGTTGGGGGCACGTCCTGCCTCTAGTCTTAGTCGTCCACCTTTAATCGAAGTCTCTCTAGGGCTCAGCCCAGCAAGGGGGTAATCCAGGTGCCAACGCTCCTCCCTTTATGGGATGCAGCTGAGGAAACTGAGGCGCATTGGAGAGGGGAGTGGACAGAACATGTTTGCAGTAGGTCTAACGCTTAGCTCTGTAAGGAGGGGAAAGAGTACTGAATCCTGACTCCTTTTTCTTTTTTTCTGAGGGGGCAAATTGGGGTTAAGAGACTTGCCCAAGGTCACACGGCTAGTTTTGTGTTAAGCGTCTGAGGCTGAATTTGAACTCAGGTTCTCCTGACTCCGGGATTGGTGATTACTCACTTCGCCACCTAGCCGCCCCACCTCCTTTTTCCTAATGGTCCAGCTGAGGGCATGCACCAAAGACACCTTGGACTTCCAAAAATGCAACCTCTCCTAACCAGTCTTAATCCTTCCCTCCCTTAAGTTCTCAATTTCAATTCAATTCAACAAACATTTATGAAGTATCTACTATATATTAGGCATCATGATGAGCAATTCTCAGACAAAAATGAGACTTTCATTTTCTCTAGGCTTAGTTTCTATCTCTGGAAGGGTGACTGGGACAACTCCTTCTCTTCCTCAGATTACCCCAGTCTGAATTCTACTCAAGGTAAAATGGGGTATTGAGCAGAGGATGATGAAGGGGAGAGAATTCCACCTTCAACTTAAGACTGGATAACCACTTTTCAGGGATATTATAATAGGAATTAAAGTTGAACTACAAGGTTACCTCTGGAGTTGCTAGTAATGCTAAGAATCTACAATAAACAAAATTTTAAAAAGCTACCAGAGACTATCACTCTGGAAGGACCTATCCCCAGGGATATCTTTTGTGCCCTTACTGCTAATGACAGCAAGGAGGGTTTAGAAAGAGAACACAAGCTCTTCCCTTCAGTCCTTCAGACTCTAGTCCTCTTTAGCCCTCTTCTCGACGTTAACTCACCAGGAGCCTTTTAAGGTTGAGAGAAAACATATCCCACAGTTTGTAGCCTAGTAAGAAGAAAGCCTACTCATCAATCCCTCCACTAATGCCCTGCTTTTGGAGTTGAGTGAGAAGGGGCAAGAGGAAGAGCATGAAAATCATGCTGAGCTCTCTTCAGCCACTGAGTTCCTGGAATCTGGAGAAAGAAAGATAACCAGGATTCTCAAAAGAAAGGCTAACCAGGTGACTGAGGACTTGGAGGAAGGGAAAGAGGACAGTTGAGGAATGGGGTTTGAGCTGAAGGAGTTGAGAGGCCAAGTTAACTTAGTTTTAGGAATGGTGTAGGGGGAGATTCCAGAGAAAAGAAGTTGTGTAGTGGGAGAAAAAAATTTTCACCTATATGTAGTTTGAAAGACTGGACATGCAGCTGAAGGGAGGTTAAAGCATGTTCTATTAGAGAAAAGAGATTCAAACAGGGCACTTTAATATAGGAATGATACCCCAAGAAAGGGAAGGACTGTCCAGATTACAGCTTTGGGGATGGGTGGAACTCTTATGGAGATTTTACTAATCCAGCAAATCAGAGAACTGGCATATCTGTGTTAATTTGGGGGAAGTGACACAGAGCCATGAAAGTAACAAATTTGCCAACCCACTTTCCATCCTGCCCATTTTGCCTGGGACCCGCCCCAAATGGCCTCTCTCCAACATTTTCCCAATGTAACTTCCACTTCTTCCCCTCCAGAAACTAGGATGCCAATTTAGGGTGAATCAGGAAGTGTTTAATGCTCAAGGCTCAGCAGGGAGAGCCCATAAGAAATAGGCCCTCTGTCTATCTTGTTTTTGACTTCTGGTGCCCCCATAAATCTCTTGACGATGAGAAGTAGAACTGGGATCCTGTTCCTTTTGCTTTTTATTCCTTCCTTCCTTGTATCTATGGAGGCCAGGCAAGACAAAGTTATTTTTCAGTAGGCATTCAATTGATATTTGCATACTCCAAAACTAAAGAGTTTTAAGAGACATACAGGAAAGACATATTAGGAAAGGAATAGATAGCCAAGACAGAGGAGATACATATTTTTTATTCAGTTTCAATTGTATCCAACTCTTTGTGAGTCTATTTGGGGTTTTCTTGTTTCTTTCTCCAGGTTGTTTTACAGATGAGAAACTGGGGCAAACAGGGTTAAGTGACTTGCCCAGGGACACACAGCCAATAAGTGTCTGAGGCTACATTTGAACTCGGGTCCTCCTGACTCCAAGTTTGGTGTTCTATCCACTGCACCACCTAGCTGACTCTGTGTGTGTGTGTGTGTGTGTGTGTGCGTGCGTGTGTGTGCATGCGTGTGTGCACAGCCTCCAGTGATTGTATTTGTTGGGATTGTAGGAACTGGTACAAAAGGTCCAGGAGTATAGACTCAGGATGGCAATTGCCTTTATAAGTATCTGGATAGATTATACCACTTCTCATGCTAGTGGAGCAAAAGAGTGGGACAAGGCTCTTGGTCTCTTCTAAGGAACTAAGTAACTTCTAAGTCACTTTCATTCTATTCTGTTCTTGTAAATGGATTCCACCTCCTCTCTTCTTGTCCTGTGCTTCAGTGAAATACAGATTTGGCTGAAGAAAGGGGTATAGCAATGTGAGGGGACAGAATTTTATCTCTGGGTAGGAGATGATTTGGGGGGTTGTTTAGCAGGATTGGGGGGGGCAAGGAGAATCATTCAAGTTCCATCTCAAGCTCTTGACTCCATCTAGCTAAGACATCACTTGGAGAACAATCCAGAACAGAAGATGAAGAGCATGGAGACTATTTAAAAGGTATGCCATCTTCTATTGACCACAAAGGGGAAAATAATCATGACCAGGACAACCGTTGAGGAAATGAGGATAGGGATCACAGGACAGTAAGCTCTGCCCTTGCAGACTCTAACTCTGACTTTAGAACATTTGAAGTCCACAGCCTCCAGTTCTGTCCTCAATGGTCTTAGTTTTTGAAATTAATAATAAGGCTTTCAACTTGTTCACCATTTCCTTGGACTGCTGTAATACTGACTGACCTCTACTTTTACCAGTCCTCCAATGTATTCTTCATACTACTGACATGTGAACAGATTGCATATAAATTTGATATCATTCTTTTGCTCAAAAATATTCAGTGGCTCCTTATTGCTTCTTTTTTCTTTTATTTTTTTTCTTATTACTTCTTAAATAAAATTTTAAGTTCTTTTATCAGCCTTTCAAGGTCCTCCAGAACCTGTTGCCATCCTACCTTTCTAGTCTTATCCCATAGTACTCCCCACCCCACCATGCATTCTACCAAACCAGACAATTTTTTGCCCTCTGAGCATGACCATATTCTCACCCTTTTGTGTCATCTCCCCCAGGAAGCCAGTGATTCCCACACTGAAATTATAGTGTTGCCCACCTTACCCGTTGATGTGATGTTGTGTTGTATTTTAGACAATCAAAAGTGGAATGTAGAAAAGAACCCAAGGTGTATCCTGGTCATTGTTGTCTATTGTTTAGTTAACTTTACCCAATCTAGGGACCTCATCTCTCTTTCCCCTTGAGGGCAATGGCTCCAACTCAATGCTCACCTGCAGCCTCACCCCACTGCCCATTCCTCTGGTAAGAAGGGGTGGTAGTGGAACAGGGGACTCAGGAAGCTGGAGCTTTGATCCCTTGGAAGCCAATCCCACCTAGGATGAAATGGTCATAACTAGTCATCCATGAGCTGCTGGGCAGGGAGGAGGGTTATAGTCATTCCCTGGGTAGGAAAAAGATGGACTCCTTCTTTCTTAGCACGAATTAGCGAGGTAAGAAAGAGCCTAGGTACAAGTTGATGAAGACTAAGATGGATAGGGTTAAGGATGGCAAGGGGAAGAGAACAGAATCTGGAAATTGAGAGGCAAATCTGTACGGCTGGAAGGAGAGGGAATTATGCCCCCAGATCTCCCCAGAGGCACATTCCACTGGCTCATGTCCAAACTACCCACGTGTGACAGGGACAAGGATCACCTGAACAGGGCTCTGTTGTTGGAGGAGGGGAAAAGGAGGAGTTAGGAGGATAGGAGGTGGATGATGAGAAGGAGTTGGGGAATCCATCGAGAAGAGTACAGAAGGGGTAGAACTGTGGACTCAGGCCGTGACTAGACTTTATAAATGTCTGGATGCAGCATCAATATGAAGTCAATTTTTATAGGAGGACCAAATCACAAGTTTTTATGTGCCGTAGGAGGATAGGTGTAGCAGGTAAAATAATAGTAATGGGAGAGAAGCTGATGTAGTAGAGAGAACTGGGAGTTGGAAGACCAAAGTTGAAGCCCTGGCTCTATCAGGAACTTAATTTTTTTTATTATCAACTTAAATGTAAGAGAGAATGAATTTTACTCTTTCCCCACCCACGTCAGCTTAATGTACTCACAGAAGGTAGTCACACATGATGAGGTTTTAATGTGTAAACAAGATGGTTCTACTCCTCACCTATGTTAATATAAGCACAGAAGGTCCATAATATAATAACAAAGTGTAAAAGAATTTTTCTACAACTCCACAAAAATGTGCCAATAAATTTCTTAATCAGCTTCAGACAATTATAGGACCTTAATCCTATGAAGATAATTACACCAATAAGAAACATTTCAGTAAAGCATCAGCCCCGGAGTCAGGAGGACCCGAGTTCGGTTCTGGCCTCAGACACTTAACACACACACACACAAACTAGCCATGTAACCTTGGGCAAGTTACTTAACCCCAATTGTCCTCCAAAAGGCAAAAAACAAAAACCATTTCATAATTGGCTGAGCCTATATATAAGAGAAATAGGTCATTAATCAGTTGAGGACTGCTGGCTTGGGAGTCAGGGAGAGACCCTGGGAGGAGTGGGGACCTTCTTTCCTCTTTCCACCATTGGCCAAATTATCAGAACTATTTGACCATTAATGGTTATAATGAGATGGGGAAGAAGCTGCTTCAAGAAGCATGACATCTCACTGTATAAAAGACTCCATTAGACTCAAGAAAGGAACAGATCCTGGCAACTCAACAGGTTTCCAAGCAGAGATGCTGAACCTAAGAGGAACTATGTGAGGATTCTACAAAGAGAAAGGATTTTCAGGTCTCATGGCAGCATGAGTTGTGAGTTACCATTTTGTCACATACCGTGTTTCCCCGATAATAAGACACTGTCTTATTATTTTTTTTGACAGAAAAACACCAGAGGGCTTATTTTCAGGGGAGGTCTTATTTTAATGAACATTGACAGCAATTTTAATAAACAGGTAAATGTGAACAAAAAAATGTACCTTTATTCAATAATGAATTCAATAAAGAACAGGATGATGCGCTCACTGCTGCAGCTCTGATTGGATGCAGCTCAGAGCGTGGCGTGCGTTTCACGGGGGGGGGGCGGTGCATACAGAGGGTACTGTAATGTAGCATGTAGCGCAGGGGATCACCTTCACTACAGTAGCAATCTCAATAGGGCTTATTTTCGGGGAGGGCTTATTTTAGAGGAATCTTACACAGTAAGGGGAGGGCTTATTTTCGGGATAGGTCTTATTATCGGGGAAACACGGTATGTGTATTCTACAAAAATGTCTCACTGCCAACTGAACTCTAAATTTTAACTCACTCATTCCTTGGACATGGTATGTATTTGTGAGAAAATATGTCCCATTTTTTTTGGGGGGGGGAATGCTTTGTGTCTACTGTTCTTGCTGTTCCATTTAAACAAATGCCTTTACTAAGAGCTAATTCAGTCTCCTGGATGATTATTAATCCAGAGGAATTTATAGAGGCTCATGAGCTATAATGTTAGAAGTAAAAGACCACAGAATTATTGCCAGAATTTAAGGTAGTAACCACCCTTTAGGGACCCAACCTGTCAATTAAATGTGTGAGATCTGCCCAGAAGGGATGTTACATAAATATAATAGGGCAACAGGCCAATGAGGACGTAGTTATGTGATCAGAGCATGCCTAATATCTGCCTACTGTGAATCTAAAGAGGCAAAGTACACCGGCTTTTAGAAATTCTCCTCCCTGATTCAGGGCATGTCCAGATATCCAATGACTATGTATAATCAGCTTTTTGTGTGGTGATGAAAAGCCTTTTAATTGGCTACTGAGATGGAACTGAGTATGTACGAAATAGGTTCAAAACAGGTGTATAGCAGGAGTAATGTCCTAATCCCTCCTTCCATGCAAATTAAGCTAGTTTTCCTTTAAAAAGTATTGAGACCTTCCTCAAGCCTTAGTTGGCTAAGGGGATCAAAGTTTCAGACTCTTAATGTTAACTTCTCCATCTCCTGAATACAAAGTAGTGACAAGGAGTTCCAGAGATATCCAACTAGTGGATCATAATGGGGATGGATAACTCAGGATGGTTGATTCCCAGTTACCTTAATCAACTTTAAGTGTCCTCATTGACTTGTCCATTGGCTACGCCATACCCAAAATAGAACTTGATTGGGGGAATGTTACTAATCATCACTTTAAACTTGTTTGACTCTCTCCAGGAGTGAGGTGGTAAAGAAGGTGGGTTTTTTTTTTCAGATGATTTTGCACTTTTTTTTCTTTCTACACCTTATCAGTAAATATCCCCTTTGTTAAAGCTAATTGATATTAACTGGTTAATTAATATTGAGGAGTGATCAATACTGGTTAAAATTATGTTGAAGCATGAATCACTGATAATAGAGGGAATCCACATAATGGGGGCTTGCATGAGCTGTAGTATTAGAGAGATACCCTTAATTCCTCAAGGTTATCCCTAAGAGAGATATAGTCAGCCACACTCTGGAGACCTGCTAGAGTATGACGTGGAAGAATGAGCCTAGAGTATGTGCTACATAAACATCAACAAACATAAAATTAACATAAACATTGGGCACCTAGATGGTGCAGTGGCTAGAATGTTGGGCCTAGAGTCAGGAAGTCTTGTCTTCTTGGGCTCAAATCTGGTTTCAGACACTTATTAGCAGTGTGCCCAGGGCAGGTCACTTAACCATGTTTGCTTAGTTTCCTCATCTGCAAAATGAGATGGAGAAGGAAATAGCAAACCACTCCAATGTCTTCACCAAGAAAACCCTAAACGGGGTCACACAGAGTCAGACACATATGTAAAACAACTGAACAACAAAAGCAAAATCATCAACAAACACAAATGCTTCAATATATAAAGAACAGAAAAAGAGTATTGTATATGAAACCAAACTTTCTATTATATACAGTTTGTTTTTAAATGTGTGATCATTTTAACACAATAGCATCTCATGTGTCCATTTCTGAATGGCCTCCTGCTCTCAGCTGTTTTAAAAGAAGCTCTTTTTTCTTTTCTTCTTTTTGTTTTACATTCCAACAAAATGAAAGCCTTCCCTTGTAACAAATAAATGTAACCAAGAAAAACAAATTAATATCTGAAAATATATTTCTCATTCTGTGCCTTTAGTCATACCCTCTCTGCTTATGTAGGAACTATGCTCTCTCCTTTTCAAAAAATTTCTCATGATACAATAATATCTACCAGTAATTTTCTGTGTGACCTTAGGCAAGTTGCTTAACATCTCTGGAATCCAGGCTGGACTGGAGGACTAGTCTAGATGGACTAGATGAAAAGTCCCCTTTCAGCTCTAATAATTCTGCAATTCAGAGGAGGATACATCTATAGATTTTTAAATTATATGAACAGCATCCAAAATGTATGGAAAAGATAAGCATGTAGACAACTCTGATTTTCTTCCAGTTGATGCTTCTCAGAACTAACCTCCTTGTATGGGTTGCAGGGGAAGGGCAGGGTATAGGCCTATTAAGTACTCTCAATACCCACACAAAAAAGAGGGAAATACAGGTAATCTACTTTAAGTGGACTGACATTGGAGTTCAGGCAGCATCCCCACCCAGTTGCTCCATTCCATCCTCAAGCTAGAGAATACTGCCTCATCTATCGTTTCTGCATTTTTTTCATTGTTCTATACTTTTTCTACATTCAAACCCCCTCCAACTCTTCCCCCCTTTTGCCTCAATCCCTAGCTTTCAGGGCTTATTGCTAAGATTGCTAACTGAATTCATGCTTTCATTTCGAGGTTCCTAAATCCTCTTGGTGTTCAGAACCCCTCTTTGGGGTTTAGATCCTGCCTGGATTCTTCCCACAGGGTGCAGGTATAAGGGAAACTCATAGTTATGTCTGGCTTGTGGGAAATGCCATATAGAGGTGCCTAGTCAGTAAAGTGATTCAATCTTCCCCTAGGGACCTGGTCAGTCAGACTGGCACCAGAGTTAAGATGGAGGAGACAAGAATAAGGTCATGCTGAGCCAGGAGAAAAAGGCCCCTGACATAGCAGCAGAGTATCTCCATTACTCATGTGTTGTTCTATGAAGCTCTTGGTCCAGGGAAAGAACTATAAAGGTCAAAGACTTCCTAGAACTCGAGACAGATTCATATTTCCCCACTTGGTAGAAGATTGGCCCAAACTCCAGTGAGAAAAGAAAGGGAAAATCCAAAGACTGAGATTCACCAAATGGAAACCACAGAGACAAAGAGGATCAGAGACAGAAACAAAGCTGAATCAAAGAGACAGATGTATAGAAAACTAGGCTCTCTTCCTAGCATCAACTTTTACCTCAAGGAAGCAGAGTCCATCAAGCCCTCTTTCTTTTCCATACCAATGTTCTGAAAATCGGGAAGTTTTTCCTGATGCTTAATTTCAATCCTTCCTGCTGCAATTCCAGGTTATTTTCAGCATAAAGGAAGAGTGTATGCCAACATCTTCCAACTCTAGAGCCAGGGGATTCTGCTTTCTTGTAGAATTTCTGCCTGACTCATTTGTTTTTCCTCAAAAGTCAGTTAAAGGACCTGTCAAACTTCTAGTGACTTATTCATTTTTTTTTGGAGGGCAATTGGGGTTAAGCAACTTGCCCAAGGTCACACGGCTAGTTTTGTGTGTGTGTGTGTGTGTGTGTGTGTGTGTGTGTGTGTGTGTATGTTAAGTGTCTGAGGTCAGATCCAAACTCAGGTCCTCCTTACTCCAGGGTTGGTGCTCTATTCACTGCATCACCTAGCCGCCCCTGCCTTATCCATTTTATGGTGTCTCGTTTAGGGGCCCTTCTGTGGTCTCAGAGTTGCCATTTCTTTTTCAGGTTGACCATGGAAGGACTCCTTTACAGATGTGCACTAGAAAGGATACCAGAAAATGGAGGTCTTCCATTTTCCTAGTGTCATGGCACCCAAATTCAAACTGTCTTCATAATTACTGGCCCCCTCCTAAACTGCTTTTGCCTCCATGGAAGAATTTCTACTTATGAGTCTCTTCAGGCTTTCCTTGAATCTTCTTTCATCACCCAATAATGAAATTACAGTTCTTCAAAATAAGTGCACAGCACTAGGCTGTACGCAGCTTAAGGGGAGAAGCCTCCCTATAGGAACGGGGGGGGGGGAGGGCGGGACCATATGGACCCTACGGCAAAAGGCTTTAGCTTGTCCAGAGGGGTATGATAATTGGAGAAGACTGCCACCTAGACGTGCAACTCAGGAATTACACACAGACCAACAAACCTGGAAACAAATGGAAGAATCTGAAATTAACTTCCTCTCACCCTTTTATGAGTGCAAAGATGAGGGAGACCTGATAGTTTCCCATCACTACTTCTAGAACAACAGAGACTGAAACTCATCTACATCTTCTCTTCTCTATGTCCTCACATAACTAATTTCTCCATAAGTATCTACCCAAGGTGCTGGTAACCTTTCTCTTCCTCTTTTAACACTTCTTTGGTATCATCACTTGGGCTGTCCATCTGTTAGCTCTCATTCTTGTTATAGGACCAACTTACCTCTTTTTTCAGATCACATATTTATTAGTTGATGTATTTCATAATCACTTCTTAGAGCAAATCATCACTGAAGATTATATATTTTCTGTTGATGCCAGATTTTGTACCAATCTCGTATGTACTAGTTTCTACTTTTTAATGATTAACTTCTGTTTCTACAATATAATAGAAAGTTTAACATTGAAGTAATTATTATCTCTAGACATTAATCTAGGATCTACAAACTTGTCTTTTTTTTTCTTTTTGGAGGGAAATTGGGGTTAAGTGACTTGCCCAAGGTCACATGGCCAAATTTTTGTATTAAGTGTCCGAGACCACACTTGAACCCAGGTCCTCCTGACTCCAGGGCTGGCGCTCCACTCACTATGCCACCCAGCCACCCTGAACTTGTCTTTTTAAAAAAAAAAAATTTAACAATTACATATAAAAACAATTTTAAAATTCATTTTTTTAAATTTTGAGTTCCCAAACTGTATTATAAAGTAGCAATTATCAAAGCTAAGAAATAGAGTGACAGATCAGTGGAATAAATTAGGCTCAAAATACATTATAGTAAATGACCATAGTGATCTAGTATATGATAAACCCAAAGATCCAAGCTTTTGGAACAAAAACTCATCATTTGACAAAAACTGCTGGAAAAACTAGAAAACAGAATGGCAGAAACTGAATATAGATCAGTATCTCACATCATATACCAAGATAAGGTCAAAATGGGTACATAACTTATACATTAAGGGTAATACCATAAGGAAATTTGGAGAGCATGGAATAGTTTATCTGAAGATTTATGGATAAGGGAAGAATTTAGAACCAAAGAAAATATAGAGAGCATTACAAAATCTCTATAAAATAGATAATTTTGATTACATTAAATTTTAAAGTTTTTGCACAAACAAAACCAATGCAACCAAAATTATAAGGAAAGCAGAAAATTGAGGGGAAAGTTTTTCAACAAATATCTTTGATAAAGGCCTCACTTCTCAAATATGTAGAGAACTGCATCAAATTTATAAAAATACAAGTTATTGCCCAATTCAAAAGATATGAAAAGGCAGTTTTCAGACAAAAAAATCAGTTTTCTATAGTCATATAAAACAATGCTCTATATCACTATTGATTAGAGAAATGCAAATTCAAACAACTCTGAGATACCACCCCTGATTTACCACCTCACATCTATCAGATTGGCTAATGTGACAAAAAAGAAAAATGATGGATGTTGGAAGGGATGTGGGAAAATTAGGATACTAATGTACTGTGGATGCAATCGTGAACTAATCCAACCATTCTGGAGAGCAATCTGGAACTTTGGCCTATAAAACTAATAAAGGCTATAAAACTGTGTATACCCTTTGATTCAACAATACCACTGCTAGGTCTATATTCAATAGACATCAAAAAAGGGAAAAGGACCTATTTGTACAAAAATATTAATAGCAGCTCTTTTTGTGGTGGCTAAGAATTGGAAATCAAAGGGGACGCCCATCAATTGGGGAATGGCCAAACAAGCTGTGGTATATTATCGTAATGGAATGTTATTATGCTATAAGAAACAACAAGAAGGATGATTTTGGAAAAACCTGGAAAGACTTACATGAATTGATGCACAGTGAAGTGAACAGAACCAGGAGAATGTTATATACAATAGCAATATTGTTTGATGAAGAATTGTGAATAACTTGACTATTCTCAGAAAAACAATGATCCAAGACAATTCCCAAAAGAATAATGATGAAAAATATTATCTGCCTCCAGAGAAAGAACTAATATTGTTTGAATATAGACTGAAGCATTTTATTTTTCACTTTTTTCATTATTTTCCTTCTATTTGAGTCTTCTTGTACAAAACAATTAATATGGAAATGTTTTATATGATTGTACATATATAACCTATATGCGATTGCATATTTTCTCCGGGAGCAGGGAGGGGAAGGTAGAGACAGATAGAATTTGGAACTCAAAACTAAAAAAAAAAAAAACCCAAATGTTAAAAATTATTTTAACATGGAATTAGGGGGAAAATAAATTTTAAAAAATGAGTTCCAAACTCTCTCCCTCCATTCCCTTTTCCCTTCATTGAAAAGGCAAGTGATATGATATAGTGTATACATGCATAGTCACGCAAAACATATTTCCATTTTAGTCATGTTGTAAAAGAAAACACAGACCAACCTTCCCCCCAACCAAGAAAAATAAAATTTTAAAAATATGCTTTAATCTGCATTAAATTCTTTCTCTGGAGGTAGATAGCCTTTTTCATCATAAGTCCTTTGGAGATGTGTTGGATCATTGTATTGCTGAGAATAGCTAAGTCATTCACAGTTGCTCATCATACAATATTGCTGTCATTATGTTCACCATTTTCCTGGTTCTGCTCATTTTGCATCAGTTTATATCAGTCTTTCTAGGTTTTTCTAAAAGTATCATGCTCATAATTTCTTTTAATATTCCATCACAATCATACTACCACAACTTGTTCAGCCATTTCCCAATTGATGGGCATCCCTTCAATTTCTAATTCTTTCCCACCACAAAAAAGAGCTGTTATAAATATTTTTGTAATATAAGTCCTTTTCCTATTTATTTGATCTCTTTGAGATACAGACCTACCTAGTAGTGCTATTGGTGGATCAAAGGTTATATAAAAGCTTTATAATCCTTTGGGCATAGTTTCAGATTACTCTCCAGAATGGTTGGATCAGTTTACAACTACAATAATAGTGCCTTAGCGTCCCAACTTTCCCACATCTCCTCCAACATCTGCCATTTTCCCATTAGCCAGTCTGATAGGTGGTATCTGAGTTGTTTTAATTTTCATTCTAGAGGAATCAATAGTGATTTAGAGTATTTTTTCATATGACTATAGATAACTTTTATTTCTTTGCCTAGAAACTGCTTGCTCATTTCCTTTGTTGCTGTTCATCCTTTGCTTTTGAAGAGGACCAATGACATCACAGGTGATTTCTTGACTTGGCATGAACTGAATATAACTGAGGCAAAGTTGCCCAAAGTCATCAGCCTCATTCTCTCTTCCAGAGTCATTGAAGTCCAGTGGCAAGACAAAAGTCGGATGACTAGCGAAGGCCTGGGATGCAGTTGATGACTTTGGCGTCTTTGATGTCAGACCAAGCTCTAAGCACACCACAGAACCTGCTTCAGCTGCTTCCATGGCTATTGGAACAAATTGTTCCCATTCACCCATTCTGCCAGAAGAAGTCTTCACATGCTTGGGGTAGATATCCCACTAACTCACTGATAGGTTTGAGGCCTGTCAGTTACCCAGAACCTGGTTTAGTCCATTTGCCAAGACAGTTTTACCTGGGTGTGGTTGCTGTGTGTGCTACAGCATCTTGGAGCCATCCTTTGGCCATTTATCAATTCTGGAATGGCTCTTATTTTTATAAATTTGACTCAGTTCTCCATATATTTGAGAAATGAGGCTTTTATCAGAGAAAACTTATGATTGATTAGGCACCTGCAATGCTGACTTCAACTTCTACACCTGTTTAATACTGATAGAAGTGATCTGTTTAACAATTTCAAAAGGATTATGCAAATCAATAAGGCATTCATGGATTCTCATCTGGAACTGATCCCAAGTCTTTGAACCTTCACCACAAGGAGTTTTTCTAGTTGTGATTCAAAGTGTCTTAGTGGGCATTCTAACAAGTTCCTTCACTTTCAAGTTTTTTTCTTTGGCTTCTCTAATTAGGTCAGTACACACTTTTTCAAGTGATTTCAAATTGTGGCTGGTGAGGGTGATTTGGATCCAATGAATAACTACTTTGGGCTCCACAACTATCTCGCCAGTGTCTTTGAATGCCATGGCAATGGACCAGCTTCCTGACTGACTTATTCCTCAGTGAGAGTGAACAGTGTTGAGTCAAGAGGAGGAGAAGCAGGAACTGCAGCAACAGTGATGGTATCTTTTTTTTTTAAGCAATTGGGGTTAAGTAACTTGCTCAAGGTTACATGGCCAGTTATTTCTGGGTGTGGTGCTAAGTATCAGTGCCCGGATTCGATCCCAGGTCATCCTGACTCTGGGGCAGGTGCTCTTACTCACTGTGTTACCTGGCCACCCTAACAGTGATGGTATCTTCACCAAAGAGGTTCAATTTCTATTTTACCCTCAGGTTCATTTTTTATTTCTTGAAATATAGCTCTGAAAAAACAGGCCTTTAAAAAGTAAAAAAAAAAATTTTGCAAAGGCCAGGGTCACCCATTGCATCCTGGGCAATCACCAATAGTTATTTTGACTTTTATCTTATTACTGGAGGACTTTGGAGGAGAGAGTGAAGCTAATGACTTTGTGCAGCTCTGCCTCACTTAAATTCAATTCATGAGTAAATCACCCTCATGATGTCATCGGTCCTCTTCAAGAATGGAAACAAACAACAATACCCTTTGTTTCTAAGATGTCAAGGCAGTTTTCCTGATTTATTTTTTTTTACATATTTTTCCATTTGGTTAATTCCGATTTTTAAAGAGTTTTTATCAGTGGATTTTTGTGCCTCTTTTACCGTTTGACCTATTTTGCTTTGAGTCTTTGGCTGTAGCAGTTTTGACTTTGTTGTTTTCTTTTGAGTTTGATCTTTCCTGTCACCAAAGTAACTTTCTATAGTCAGATTATTTGTTATACTCTCACCATGCAACAGCCCTTTTCTACTGACTTTCTAAGTTGTCTTGGGCTAGAAAGTTGTTTCACCCCATTCTTTAGTGGGTTCTGCTGCTTCAGAATTCATTTTGAGGCATCATTTTAAGTTGTTTGGAGGGCAATTTGGGAGAGCTCAGCCTTTTCAGCTCCACCCCATCCACTTATATTCTTAAAGAACTACTTAGGGGGCGGCTAGGTGGCACAGTGAATAGAGCACTGGCCCTGAAGTCAGGAGGACCTGAGTTCAAATATGGCCTCAGACACTTAACACAAAAACTAGCCATGTGACCTTGGGCAAGTCACTTAATCCCAACTGCCCTCCAAAAAAGCAAAAAAAAATATTAATTTGGGTGGCTAGGTGGTGCAGTGAGTAAAGCGCCATCCCTGGAGTTAGGAGGACACAACTTCAGTTCCGGAGGACCCAACTTCAGTTCCGGCCTCAGACACTTAACACCCACACAAAAAAAAACTAGCTGTGTAACCTTGGGCAAACGCCCTCCAAAAGGCAAAAAACAAAAAACAAACGAACATAAAAGAGCTACTTAAAGTCCTGAGCTATTGGCTTTCATCCTTGGATCAAAATAAAGTGTGGTTGTGATGCTATGTCTACCATGTACTATCTTTGCTGGAGGGGAATTGACCAGGGTTTGATATGGGGAAGTGTGGATTTAGGGTGTCTGGCCTGTTTCTGAGACACAGTGGATAGAGCAGTTGGCCTGACATTAGGATGACATGAGTTCAAATCTGGTCTCAGACCCATACTAGCTGTGTGGCCCTCATTTAACCTCCATCTAGCTCAGTTTCCTCAACTGTAAAATGCGGATAATAATAGCATCTACCTTGGAGGAGGCTAGGTGGCATAGTGAATAGAGCACCAGCCCTGGAGTCATGAGGACCTGAGTTCAAATCCAGCCTCAGACACTTAACACTTACTAGCCATGTGACCTTGGACAAGTCACTTAATGCCAATTGCCCCCCTCCAAAAAAAAAAGCAAAATAATAGCATCTGTTGTAAGGATTAAATGAGATATTTGTAAAAGATTTAACACAGTACCTTGTACATAGTATGTGCTTAATAAAATGCTTATTCTCTTTCTTTCCTTTCTTCCTGTCCTTAACTGGGTTATCTGGTATATGTCTGAGCATGATTATCCTTTTTCTGGCAGTCCAAAGGAGAGAAAAAAAAATCATAAAACAGTCCTACTGGAAAAATACTCTAGAGAAGTGATGGAACCATTTTCATCTGATAATATCAAGAAATAGAAGGGCTCATTTTACAAGTCAGGCCCTCATGGATCCTTTTTAATATCCTTCCTTCAGCCCATTGATGGCATTATCCATATCAGATATAGGGTTCAAGTAAAGATAGAACGAACAAGTAATATGTAAAAACTGAAACTCTTTAGTTTCAGGTAAATTTTTGGTTCCTAATTTGATGTTCTTCCTATAGTTCTGTTATTAACAGGATTAGCTCCATAAATTTTGAGTTGGTTTTCACGATATGAACTACTTACTGGAAAGCCAATTTTAGGAGATTGTACTAAATTGTATTGAGTCTTGTGACTGATTTTTAGCAGTATTACCTAAGCTATTTCATCAAGTGACATAGAACTAGAGAAGCAGATCTGCTAGGAGGAGCTCTCTCCAGAGCTTCCTAGAGAATGAGGCCTATTCCAGAATTTCCCAGGGAAGATGTTTTGATGGATCAGACAATACATGTAACAGCTGAGATTCAAAATGTGGTTTTTTATTCAGTAGCCATGAGGAGTGGGTTACAGGGTGCAAGGAGATTTGACGTCATTGTTATTGGTGATCATTATTGTATTACTTTGGCTTTTTGTTTGTTTGTTTCACGATGTTTATATTCACAGGGAAGAAAGGTCCAAATTCTTTTGTTTACTATTCAGGGATCAGGGTCATTCCTCCTGTAATTTTTGGTCAACTGCAAGTCTTCTGTTTATTTAAAATATTTTTTAAAAACTGATCAAAAGCTATACAAATTTAAAAAGGACTACTGAACAACAAGTGTTTAGGTAGAACATTTGCAAAGCAATATCCTCTTCTTTAGTTAGTCTAGGTCAATGGTAGGAAACACAGCCTTGCAGGTCTCCTGCAGACCACAACATTCCCTAGAAAACTATAACCAGATTACAATTTAACTGGGAAATATTTAACAAAATAAACATATAATAAAACATTGATAATGTTAATACATGATTTTCATGAGGCCCACAAGGTATGTATGGTGTATGGTGGCCCTGTTTCTATTTGATTTTGACACCAGTGGTCTAGGACTCTAGGTTATCTCTCACAATTATCTTTTCCCTCCATCAGCTCCATTCTTTTTACCTAGTCCTATCTGGCAATATTCTACTTGGCAATATGATCTTTATCATTAATTGATTTACTACTGTCCCCAGGAGACCCTTAAGATGAAAGGATTTTTCCAGTTTTAAGACAAATTTTTCTTATGTTGTTTAGTTGTTTTCCAGTCATGTCCAACTCTTTGTGACCCTTTGGGGTTTTTTTTTTTGGCAAGAATACTAGAGTGGTTTGCCATTTCCTTCTCTAGCTCATTTTACAGACGAAGAAACCGAGGCAAACAGGGTTAAACACCTTGCCAAGGGTCACATAGCTATTAAGTGTTTGAAGCCGGATTTGAACTCATGAGTCTGCCTGAGTCCCGACCTAGCACCCCATCTACTGTGCCACCTAGCTGCCTTGGAGTTAATTATATCCAGCACTTATTTAGTATGGAATGGGTGTGCCTAGCTATGTTGGCACACTCTGGGGCATTTATTACTTTTTAGCCATTCTCCAGAGAGGAAGATTTTGGAAAGGAGGAATAGAAGAAGACTCTTAGGTTGTCAACCTGAGTGACTGACAGGATGGTGACTCAAATGAAAATATGTAACTGTTTTCCTTAGGGGCAGGGCCAATGGTAATGCTTAGTCTAGGGTATGCCACCATACCTGGTCCATACTCTATGCACATCTATTGTTAAGTATCTACAATCAATGAACTCATAGCACTTACTAACTATACCACTTATTTACCTTTTGTTATTTTTATTGTTTAAATCTTCCTGTATTTCAAATTGCTAGAAAAATCTGTCTATACTTACTGTTTCTATTTCCTTTCCTCTTACTCTTTTTTCAGTCCATTGCAATCTAACTTCTCACATTATTATTCAACTGAAACTGCTCTGTCTAAAGTTATCAATAACCTCTCTGTAATGTAATTAGTTGATTAGAATCAACTAATTCCTTCTTTCCCCCAGCCCAACTGATGAAATTGCAAAATATAAGGGGGCAATGTGATAAGACCCATATCTACCAGGGTTCCTTTCTCTTCTCCTCACCACTTCCAACATAACTTAGGTTAGTTTTTCCCTAAAAGGTGACAAAATTATCTTGGCCTGGGACTATACCTCCATTGATGCATCATCTTGGTAGCTTCTGGTCCTATTGATAGGGTCAAGGCCCTTCAAATTTGACAATTGTCCTGAAGCTAAGCAAATCATACAACCTGTCCTGTTGACCAGAGGGCTTTTCCTAAAGAGTCTAGGAGGAAAGGAGGAAGGTATGGAGCTTATTGCTACTCTATCCTTGTTGAAAATCCCTTTTTGAGGAATGAAAAAGTTCCTCAGTCAAGCTTGATGTAAATGGAGGGCTACTACCACTGGTTGGCCAAAGACTCAGTTATGGCCCTGGTGGCTCTTTACAAAGTAAGACATACACTCTAGGAAATTAATTAAGACATTTTTGAGTAAACTATAGAATACTTGGGAATCTACCTGCTGAGACACATACAGGAACAATATGAACAAAATAACAAAAACAATCTTCAAACAAATAAAGACAGATCTAAATAACTGGAGAAACATTAATTGCTTATGGGTAGGTTGAGCCAATATAATAATAATGACAATGCTACCTAAAATAATTTACTTATTCAGTGTCACACCAATTAAATTACCAAAGAATTCATTTATAGAATTAGAAAAAAATAACAGAATTCATCTAGAGGAATAAAAGGTCAAGAATATAAAAATTTAAAAACAGGAAGGAAGGAGTCCTAGCAGTATAGATCTCAAACTATACTAAAAAAGCTACAATTGTCAAAATAATTTGGTACTGGGCAAGAAGTAGAGAGGTTGATCCAGGGAACAGTTTAGGTTCATAATACACAGAAGCAAATGAACATAGCAATCTAGTGTTTGATAAACCCAAAGATAGTAGCTATTGGGGCAAGAACTCATTCTTTGACAAAAACTGTTGGGAAAACTGGAAAGTGGTCTAGTAGAAATTAGGCATAGATTGATATCTCATACTATATACTAACATAAGCTCAAAATGAGTACATGGTTTAGACAAAAAGGAAGATATCATAAGCAAATTAGTAGAACATGAAAGAAATTATTTGTTGGATCTATAGATAGGGAAGTTTATGACCAAACAAGAAAAAGAGAAGTACACATAGGGTAAAATGGATAATTTTGATTACATGACATTTAAAAGTTTGTACACAAACAAAACCAATAAAGCTAAAATGAGAAGAAAAGCAGAAAACTGGGAAATAACCTTTGTGACAAGTTTCTCTGATAAAGGTTTCATTTCTAAAATTTATTTAGAACAGAGTCAAATTTATAAGACTAAGAGCCATTCCCCAGTTAATAAATGGTCAAAGGATCTGAATACACAGTTTTCAGAAGAAGAAATATGTTATCAAAACCATGTAAAATGCTCTAAATTACTAATAATTAAAGAAGCATAAATTTAAACAACTTGGAAGTACCACCTTACATCCATCAGATTGGAAAAAGAAGAATGACAAATACTGGAGAGGTTGTGGGAAAATAGGTATACTAACGTACTGTTAATGGAACTGAACTTTTCTAGTAATTTTGGAAAACAATTTGGAACTATGGCTAAAAAGGTATTAAACTGTACATACCCTTCGACCAGTGACACTTACTCAGACTATACCCCAAAGAGGTCAAAAAAGATGAAAAGGCCTATATGTTCAAAAATACTTATAGGAGCTTTTTTTGTGTGGTAGCAAAAAACTGGAAACTAAGGGGACATCCATCAGTTGGGGAATGGCTACAAGAAATGAAAGGATGGTTTCAGAAAAACTATAGAAGACTTGAATGGACTGCAAAAGTGATGTAAGCAGATCCAGAACAATTTGACAGTAATGGCAATATTATAATCAACTTTGGAAGACATATTAACACATAACCAACCCCAGTTCTGAAAGACTCATGATGAAACATGCTATCCACATCCAGAAAGAGAACTGATGGACTTAGTGTGCAGATTGAAGCATATTTTCTATCTCTTCCTTTTTTTTTTGGAAGGCAGATAATGTGGACATTTGTTTTTTATGTTTATACATATTTGCAACGGGTTTTATTTTTCTTGCTTTCTCAATGGGGGTGTATGAGAATTTGCAATAGAAAGTAAAATTAAATTAAGAAAAAAAGAAAACCTATACGCTGTGCAGAATAAGACATGCATTTTTGGACAGGAACAATTTAGGGAATTTGTTTTGCCTGACTGTGCATATTTGTTACAAGGGTTTTGTTTTTCTTCTTCTTTTCAGTGTGGGAGAGGTGAGAGGGGGAGAAAATGAATGCCTTTTAGTTGAAAAACTAACTTAAATTAAAAACAAAAAGAAAAACCTATGGGCTTTAGCAAGGATAAATTTGGTAAAATGGAACTGTTCCTGGAAGGTATGCTTAACATCTAACAATTTTGGACATGGCCAATATGAGAATTTGTTTTGTTTAACTATATATTCGTTACAAGCCTTTTGTTTTTGTTCTTTTCAATGTGGTAGAGGTGGGAGGGAGAGAAAATAAATGCTGGTTATTGAAAAGCTAAGTTAAATTAAAAACAAACAAAAAGAAAACCTATGGGTTAACAGCAGGGCTAAACTTAGGAAGGTGAACAGTCCCTCGAATTTACACAAAATATTTGAGGTGATTAACATTTTTTTCATATGATCAACGTGGGAAAATTATTTTGCTTAACTATGCATATTTGTTATGAGAATTTCCTCCCCAGGAGGGGCGAGAGAAAACAAATGCTTGAAAATTGAAAAATAAAACATAGAACGTGATATATGGGTTCCTGAAAAAGAACTAAAGAATGTATGTCAGAATCTTGGGAGTTCAACCCCAAATTTTGTAAAAACAAGTGACTGCGGCAAAAAGAAAACCTATGGCCCATTAAAGTTTTTTTCCCTTATGCGTGTAAATGGCTTTAAGGTTTGGTGTGTATGTAAATAAAACGGGTTACTTAGTGCCCATTACTGTGCTCGTTGCTGCAATTCCTGAAAAAACGTGTGCCTGGAGCCTTGGGCTCGATCGGGACCCTGGGCGAGCTGCGGCTGAGGAAGAGGTCGGGGTCGGAGGCCAGGCCTGGCGCGCGGCCTCCGACCAGCGAGGGCGCTGTGGCAGCGGGCTATCGGGCCCAACGCGACTCCCCGAGTGCCCGGGGATGGGCATGGAGATGGGGATCGGGATGGGGGCGGGGCGGAGGCGGAGGCGGTGGCGGCCGCGCGGGAGGAGGCGGAGCCTCGGGGCCAGCGTGACCGCCGGGTGTAGCTCCCCGCCCAGCTCGGCACTTGAGGCTTCGCAGCTTGGCTGTCTTCTTCCCGCGCCGAGGCACCTACGCCGGTTTCCCGAAGCAGCCCCCATGGCCCCGTCCCGGCTGCAGCTCGGCATCCGCACGGCCTACGCGGCGGTGGGCTGTGTGATGGGCCTCTCCGCCTTCCTCGTCTGGACCTTCGTTTTCCCCCAGCCCGGGACCGCCGCTATGGGGGGCCTCGCAGGTACCCGGCGGGGAGGTTGGAGGGGGAGGGGGGCGGGCCGGGAATGGGGACCCCTCCTCGGCCTGACGCTTTTCGCTCCCCCCCCCCTCCCCCAGCCTCCTGTACCTGGGCAGAAACCTCCCCCTCTCGCCCCCCAGGAAGGATGGAGGTCATCTTCCTCCGCTCCTCTGAGGCACCCGGGACCCCTGGGGCATCATGGGAGGGTTATTTGCATACATCTGCATAGCTGTCCAGGCTCGCGTCCTGATCCTTGAGATCTCGCTCGGCTGCCTCCTCCAGCACTTGGATGAGCCGGACCCCGCCCAGTGCAGCAGGTCGCTGGCTTTTGCCAGCTCCCCGTTGTAGGCTTCACCTTAACGGCCGATCGCTCTTATCTAGCCGGGGTACCTGACGCCGCGAGGGCTGCCGGCCCCTCTCAGGCTCCTGGCGTTCTCCTCTTGGGGCCTTGGGCAGGGACAGGAAGCTGTCAAAGTGGGGCCAATCCTTTCTGGATTTAGAAATGTCCACCTGGATGGAGCCCAGGGCCTGCGGCTTGTCAGTTCAGTATTGCCCAAGATTAAGTAGGGAGCCTTTCGTGGACGCCGGGGTGGCACCGTGCTGCCCTGCCCCAGGAGCTCTGGTCAGCTCTGTTGATCTTGCTCATTGAGGTGGTATAGAAGAGGGGTAGGGGAGTGGTGCCCTGAGGTGGAAGAAAATCGGAGGCCCGACGTATCCCCAACTCAGTGTGGGATGTTGGGCAGCCCACTTCACCATTGTGTCTGTTTCCTCATCCATAAAAGGATAGCACCACGCATTTTGTCTTACTGGAGGATAAAATAAGATTATCTATTATTTGAACAAAGAAAAAGCAAAATGTGAAGGTGCTATAATAACTTTGATTATGAATACTGATACTCAGCTGGAGAGCTCTGAATATCCATGGGACCTGCCACTTGATGCAAAAGAGTTTGCAAAGGAGAATCTGCTGTAGGGTGATGAGATCTAAGGGAAGGAAACCAGTCTCTAGCCATAGAGCAAGATCTCTTAGGTATATCCGCCTCATCCTTTTAAAAAGGGAATGATACAGACCAGAAGCTAAAATATATTTAGCGGAAAGACCTTAAGCAAGTCACTTAACTTCTCTAGGCCTTAGGTTTTTCATTTTTAAAATGAAGGAATTAGACTAGATGATGTCTGATGTTCCTTCTTATGATATAATTCTAATACCCATACTTTAAAATTTTTATATTTTAGTATCTGCAGAAAAGAGCCTCTAGTTTGTACCTTATGCCCAAGTCACAAAAGGCCCTAGGAAATACTTTGATTCTCCCAGAAGATGAGCCTCTTGGACTATAAAATCCACCTTAATGTCATAGGTGTTTGCTAGTATATCTAGTGACTCATGATTGGGCACTGAGAGAAGAAGCTGCTTCTTGATAGTATTTGCATCCCATTATCCCTCCTTGCTTCTTAGATGTTAGAACCTTAAAGATGAGGGTAACCTCTGGGTCATCTTTTGAACAAAAGAAAATACATAGCTAGATCACATGGCTTCTGACCACTTGTCCACAAGATGCTGAGTCATAAGAGAGAAGCTCCAGCTTTGTTTCTCCTCCCTCCCCAGGGGCATCTGTCCAGTGGTGCTGGCATGTGAAGCTGTCTGGGCATGATACCAGAGAGCAAATGAAGGAGGCATGCCCTGTCGGGGCGTAGTAGTGGAAGGAGTCAGCTCCTGAGCTAGGTGGCATTGACCAAAAAGGGTACAGCAGGGGTGAAGGGTCAGGCTCCATTTTGGGGGGCCTGCTTCAAACCTCTAGGTATCAAGTTCTCTTCCCTAACATTAAAAAAAAAAGAATAAAAATTTACAAATGATCCTTTGGATCTAATGTATTGGGGACTGGACTTGGCTCTACCATGTGGCTCTGGGTCACATCTTCCCCACCCGGGGTGCCAGAGGGCAGTGGTTCTGGGAGAATATGATGTGCCAGGCTTGTTGCTGGGGTTCTATTTTGATGCCCATATATGGTTTTCTGATGGGTCAGATCTGTCTTGAGTTATGTTTGCTAATTAATGCTTCCCATTGATCAACCTATTTTTTGTCTTTGATAATTTGATAGAGTTGCCATGTTTTTCCTTACACAGCTTTTCTGTACATATGTATATTCCTAGGATGGGCATTTCTGTCTGTGATGCAGTAGGTGCTTCTGTGGAAGTTTTCTCACTCAGGTGAAGTGCAGCATTTTGGGAGGGGGAGATACTGATGTTTTCTGTCCCTTATGTCGACTTCTTGCCTCTTTTATACTTCCACAATGCCCCTTTAAGAAATGAGTATTGGGAAGGCTGCAGAGGAGGTGGGTGTCATCTTTTTTCTTTTTTCCCCCTTTTTTATGTGAGTTCATGTCCCATGAACTCCATGGTCAGCATCTCTGTTAGTCCCTTACTTAGCAATTTCAAGTTCCAAAAAATGCCGAGTCATGGGGGAGCACCTCTCATGTCCTCCCAGGCTCTCTACAGTCGGCTAGAAAACTTGGAGTTGACTGAATTCCTCATTTGGAATCATGTCCTTTGTGAATCCCTTCTGACCATAAAGGAGAGTGTCCGTGAAATGGTGGCCCACTGAAACCTGAATAATGTTCTTTTCATGAAACAGTGTTGATGGCATGGTAGAGAAATGCCAAGTCTAAGTCTAGTCTGAGTTTTAGTTATAATATTCTTATAGTTCCACTTCCCTGGCCTTATCTGCATCTAGTGCCTCTTGCTGACAGTAGAAGGGGACTTACTTGTGGCCTTGGCAACTGACTGACATAATGACTAGAACTCTCCCTCAGGTGTGAAACTTCCTTCTCTAAAGGTACTGAAACTCTATGGGAATCTGGATGGCTCTGCCAAGAGCTTGCAGCTGGCCTACCCTCTTTTCCTCTGTATTTTAAAATTATTTTTTATTATGAGCAAATGTCAACAGACATGAACATTTCACTATGCAAAGAAGAACAAAAATGTGAATTGTATATGGAACTTCTGTCACGTAAATTAAAAAAAATTATGTGTGGTTTGTTGTTTGGTATAGTTCAAGCTTAATATGGTAATTTCAGCACCACCCTGCTTGTTTGTCTCCTTCTGAACTTCCTTCTGTTTTCTTCTATTTGTTTTTTTAAATGATTCATCGACTTTTCTTTTTTGTCAGTATCACTACTTTTCCACTCTTTCCACTACCTCCCAACACAAAGGAAAATAAAAGCCCTCCCTTGGCACAAATTCACCCCTTTCTGTGGAAATGCATGTCTCATTTAGCACCTCAATTTCATCCCATCTCTTTTATATCAGTCTTCTGGAATCAAGATTGGCTGTTGAATTGATCAGAGGGCTTAAGTCTTTCACAGCTGTTTTTCTTTACAATGTTGTAGTTACTGTATAAATTTTTCTTTCCCCACGTCTTTGATGGCTACAGAACCCTGGGGCCTTAATCACATTCAGAGTACTGTTGCTAAGCAACTGGCACTGCCTGGCACAGAATGATCCTATTGTGTTGGCCACTGACATCCTAGGGAAAATGCCTCCCCAGGCCCTGAAGGACAGGTTCAGAGAAAGGTGGTGGCAATGTGTGTGGGCATGGACCCAGCTTGCTTTCCCAAATTCAAACCCTAGGGGTCTCTCTAGGAGTTCCTCCATCAGGTATTGAAGAGGAGCCCTGTAAGATATGTGACCTGAACTGTTCAGACCTGTCTTTTATAATCATTGAGAGAGGCTTATTTGACAGAATGCAGTCGGGAAATTTAGTGAGAGCTTTCCCTGAAATGAAAGAGGGAGACAGAAATATAGAAACAGAGAGGGATAGAGAGAGGGAGGAGAGAGAAGAGAGACAGAGATAGAGCTAGAGAGAGCTAGAGAAAGAGCAAGACAAGAGCAAGCTCTTAAGGGGAGCAAGGATTTCTGGTTTTTGTCCCACACGTGTTGTGATGGTCAATAGTAAGGCCCTTAGAGGAGCAGGTACTGGTGTCAGGAGTGGTTTTCCTGTTTGGGAACAAAGCACTGGTAGAAGTACCTGAAGGGAAGGGAGCAGGGAAGGGCTTAGAAAAGGAAGAAGGTATGAGGTCCCAAGGGAGCTGGGGCAGAAAAGGGAAAACCACTTAGCCATATAGCTACCGGGTCTCCTAATCAGCTTTATCTCCAGGGCTTTTATTTCCTCTTTTCGAGATAGGGAGGCTAAAGGGGCTTGTGTCCACTTCAGGTAGTGGGAGTTGTCTTGACAACTGCTCCCCTTCAAGAATACCTCCTGCCCATACAGGGCTACCTATGGATCTGTAGTCTTCAGCTTCCTATAAGGAGGGCCAGGCTGACACTGTGCCCCTTCTCCAGGTGTTCTGGCGCTCTGGACTCTGACGACACACGTGATGTACATACAGGATTACTGGCGCACCTGGCTCAAGGGCCTTCGATGCTTCCTCCTTGTGGGCATCTTCTTCTCCACTGTCTCCATCACCGCATTCTGCACCTTCCTTGTCCTGGCCATCACTAGGCATCACGGTGAGGGCCTGGAGTCCGGGAGGGTATGCAGGTGGAGTGAAATGGGTATAGGGGAGAGGTCAAACAGGAGGAACACTGTAAGACCAGACTCAAGACAAACCATGTGTCAAAAGCAGTAGTCTGTGGTAGCTATTGACCAGGCAAAAACTGAATTAAGAGAATTGACAAGTTTGTCATGAGCCTAGAACACGTTCCACTCTCCTGAGATTATTGGGGTATGGTTGTTCTGCAGTATACTAATGCACACTTATATACTGCTTTAAGGGTTTGTTCCCTTGAAGCAATCCTGTGCTAGAAAACGAGGTTTGGGATAAATATAACGTAGGGTGCCTCATGCATGATAACCCCAGACTTAAGGATAAAGAGCTATGACTGACCAGTTTCAAATCCATTTTCTAGAAGCCCTGATCATCTTTACCACCCCAGCCTCTGTGTCACATTGTGTCCCTACCCTCTTTGTCTAGACCAGAAAATAATCATCAGATTTGGGTCTTCCTGTTGAGTTGATTCTAAGACATAAAGGGTATCATGCAGCAGGATCTGGGGAGCGGTTGTCTTTTGCCCTGTATACAATGGCTTCCTTTTTCTTGAATGTTACAGACATGGTAGCCTTATGAGACAGGACCTGGAGTCATCTTTGGGTCTTTTATAACCACCGTTTCCTTGCTTCCTGCAGGCTTGACAGACCCCACCAGCTATTACCTTTCCTGTGTGTGGAGCTTCATCTCCTTCAAATGGTCCTTCTTGCTCAGCATATATGCCCACCGCTACCGAGCTGACTTTGCTGACATCAGCATCCTTAGTGACTTCTGACCTTGACTACTTAGCCTCCCTAGTGGGGTGGTTCTTAGTGACTGGACTCAACCTCTGAGAAGCAGAGTTGTTCGTTCTGTGCTCCTTTCGTTAAGGGGCTCAGGAACCATGGCAGAGGATATGCTGATGGTGGTGGTTGGGGGGAAAGGGGCAAGGGTGAGGGTCTCCTAGGACTTTTCCTCACGATATGAGCCTTATTTCTTTTTTAAGGTCCCTGGTGTGGGAAAGGCCTTGCCACCCTGTTTCCTGGCCTGTCTAGGGAGGGAATGCTTTGTACTTTTTCATATGGATCTATTTTCTTATAATAAGGTAAGCCCTTTTTAAGTGGGGAATGAAGCAATAGGGTTAGAAGAAGAAATCTCTGCACTGGTGTTGGGGGCAAAATGGTGGCATAGGAAAACATTTTTATTGGTAGGGCCAGGAGATGGGTGGTGAGAGAGAGGTAGTTGAGATTGCTTCTATGACCAAGCTTGAAAAAGCCCTCTCTTGTTACTTTTTATAAGGGCAGGATTGGGCCTGAAGAAGATTTTGTCAATGAAGCTATGAGGGGTCCTGAGAGGAGACTTCTCAGCTTCCCCCATTCCCTGTCCCCAAGAAGAGGCTGCATTTGACTTTACTCTTTCCCTTGGGGAGTGGAGAAAAGGGCTGTTTCCCTCCTTTTTAGCCTCCCATAAGGTTTTCCCCTCTCCAGGGACCTTGGGATTAGGCAGTAATCCTGCAGCCCAGAGCTCTTGGGAAACCCTCTCTTGGGAAACCTGAATTAGGCACAGATGTATTGGCAAATGCTAGGGAAAGATGACCCTAGAAGAGATTTGGGAAGAGGGCAGGATAGTTCAGGCTGGGAGGGATGTTTCTTCCACGTCAAACCACATGTGCACATACTACCTTACACCCTCATCTATTCCCCATCCAGTCCTACCTAGGCCACTTTCCTGGGGTTGACATTGGGGCAGGGGAGGACGCAGTGTTGCAGGAGAGAGAGGCTTTGGACACTTCATTGGGGCTAGACCCCTAAGTTGGAATTCTCCCCGTAGCCTACCACAGGTCCCCTGCTTTCTTTCCTTCCCCTAGCGCTTTTATCTTTTTTCCCTGCTTCTGGACAAAATATCTGCTTTCCAATGCTATGCCCTGCTCCAGGGGCCCTTACTAAGCTCTAAGGGTCTGCTGTTACATTTTTATATCATATTGACATTGTGCATGCTTCAGTTTTTAGCTCTTTCCTCCCCACTCCTCAAACTAGTTCTTGTGCCCACCCCAACCTCAGTCATACTTCCATGTCACTGTCACTTGAACAAAAATACAACAAACAGCTGCTTTATCACTAAATGGCCTCTGGGTGTCACTTGTGTGTTGGAGAGCTCCAAAGGGGACTTGAGGGTAATACAGAATTAAGGAACTGCAGCTCTCTTCCCTCAAAGGACAGAGGCATGGGAGTCATCAGAGGCTGGGGGCTTATCCTTATCCCCTCATAGATCCTTATCTGTTGCCAAGTAGAGGGAAAATCAGGCAGGGATATTTGTGGATTTGGACATTAAGTAGCTAGGTGGTACAGTGAATAGAGCATTGGATCTCGAGTCGGGAAGACCGGAGTTCAGATTCTGCTTCATACACCTCCTAGGCGCGTGACTCTGAGTAACTCACTTCACTTCTCCCTCATTTGTAAAATGGGGATAATAACACCACCTTCCTCTCAGGTCAGTTGCGAGAATAAAATGAGATAATATTTGTAAAGTACTTTGTAAACCTTAAAATGCTATATAAATGCTAGTTATTAGCAGAAGGGGAAGGGAACAAGCATTTATTAAGCACTTATGTATCAAGCACTGTGTTGAGCACTTAACAGATATTAATCTCATCTGATCCTCACAATTCTGTGAGGTAGATGCTGCTATTATCCCTATTTTACAGATGAGGACATTAGGTCAGACAGAGGTTAACTGACTTGCCCAGGGTCACACTGCTAGTATCTGAGGCTGGGTTTTAACTCAGGTCTTCCTGACTCTGGGCCAGTGCTCCATGGAGCTGCCTATATTATATGATGATAATATAGATTATTGTATATATTATCAACATACTTTATTCTAGACTTATATATTATTAAATTTTAATATATCATTATTAGGATCAAGGTAGCCTGGGCTGTCATGGTGTCCATTATTTGTTCTTCATTCCCAAGGGGCCAGAAAAAGAAGGGGATAGGAAGAAAGAACTAGGGCTTTTCAGCTTCTGGGGTAGAGGAAGGATCTCTGCCTCACCTTCTTCCCTCTCCAGCAGGGTTATGTGCAGTTAGGAACAATATGCACCAGAACTAACCTTGTGACTTATTTCCCCCACCTACCCACCCACCAGGCTGGGTGCCTCACAGGGATTAGGCCCATGGTAACTGGCAGCATTTAATTTCTTTACTCTAATGCATTGAGCTTCCAAGAGTCACTACCTTACTGGTTTTTTCTTTGTACTTCAGGCACATAATAAGCACATAAATAATCAGCCGTTCCCTAACACTATACTCTATGGAATAATGTCTGGTAAAACATGTACAAAATATAGGGGAAACGGTAATGTCTCTAGATTATGGAGAGTCTCTCTTTCTCTGGCCCAGTGGACCAATTGCTGGTTTTTGGAAATAGAGGTTCTGGGTTCAAATCCTCGTTCTGCCACTTATTACTTGTGTGACATTGGGAAAGTCATTTAACCTCTGAGCTTCTGTTTCCTCACCTGTAAAATGAAGGGGCTAGGTGAAGATACCTTCCACCTGTGGGTCCAAAAGAGCTGACAGGACTCCTTTCAGAAAGATGGGCTGGCACTGGCATCCACAGATTGGTGGAGAGTGGGAGTGGAAGTGGAAGGGAGGTACTGGTTAAGCAAAGATTGGAACCAACCTGGGTATTTCCAGAAAGGCAAGTATGAATGAAGAACAAGGGCAAGAATTGCCACAACACCTCCAGATTCTCTCTCTTCTTCTGTGTTGTCTGACCTAGATCTCTACTCCCATGTACATATTCACACTTGTGAGAATATGCACTTATGCACTTTACATGCATATCGTGCACACATTTAAACCAATTCACCACTAGGAGGTCCTTGTCTGATGCAGTTTTAAAGCAAATAAACATTTATTCAGATTTTTCTTTTTCTTTCTTTTTTTCTTAAACAAAAACATGCACATACACAGGAGTTTTGTGGAGGAGACATACATGCGCACACACAAATACTTCTGGCCCCAAGCTGGAGCTAGGAAGCCCCTGTGCTGATGTCCCCAGGAGCAGCCCTTCTCACTGGCCCACATCTTCCCCTTACCTCCTTCCCTTTAGCTAAGGGAGTTCTATGTGGGGACAGGGAATGCAAGCCTTAAGATGGGAAAGCTAAGGCTCCCTCTAAGTTATGTTGTATCCCAGAGAGAAGATAAGGAAGTTGGCACCATCTGCATGGGGGAGAGGGACAGCTTGCTCACCCTCCAGGATACTGAGATGGTCGAATCACGGTATACACAGTGCAGGCACTGAAGATGGGGGTGGGGTGGAGAATTGTCTAACTAGCAACTCTTACCAGATTGTGCTATGTCCTAGTGCCTGGCAAGGGCATCCCTGAAAGCCCAGTAAGTTTAGGGTAGAAAGGGGGGGGAATAGAGAGATGACAGGATATCTAATCATGCACAGGGAGGAAGAGACCTCAGGAGGCCTCACAATGGACCTGTCTTCTCGAGCTCAACAAGGATTGAGATTTCACATTTCCATACAGACCTTGAGGCTGTGTGGCAGAGGGGCTGGGGCTTCTGGGGTGGAGACAGTGGTTAGGGGGTGGACATGGGAACCAAGGCTCTTGTCAGATTCCTGGAGAAAAGTGGTCTCCTGTGGACCAGAGGTCCTAGTAGGCCATGCTCCAGAGGGCTAGAGGAATCTGCCTTGGAGAGGTCCAGGGGTGGGGCAGTAGCTGAGCACCACTCCCTTATCTCTCTAACTTAGTTCCTTTCTGGAAACTTTTACCTGTTCCCCTCCCTAGGGCTTGGGGATCCTCCTAAGTTCTCTGGGGTGACTGTCAAGGGAGGAGCAGGGTTGGCAGGCATCAAACCAGGACCCTTAGAATCTGAAGCCTCAAGGACTAGACACAGTGGCCATTGATTAGAAGATCTAGGTCTGAAGGGCCGGACTGGATGGTGGATTGGTTTGTCCTGAAGTCTTAGAGATTCATAGGCTCCTCCTCTTCCTCCATCAGCTGCTCTGAGGGCCTGGTTTGGGAGGGAGAAGAGAGGCAGAAATTGGCTAGAGTTGGAGAATTCAGAGAGGGAAGGCTGAGGTGAATGGAAGTTTCTGCCATCTCTGGTTAGGAATCTAACCAGATTAGATTACTGAGGCACTGAGAACAGAAGGAGAAAAGCTGGCAAAGGTTAGGAATGACAGGGTCTGGGTGTACTTGAGAGAAGACTGGAGGGCTGTGAATAATACAGTGACTCCAAAGTTCAAACTAAAGAGGTTTTTTTTTTGGTGGTACAGAGTAGGGGAGTTACCTCTTTTCTGCCAGGATGCCCACAGAGAGTGAGGCCAATGCTGACACTGTCTCCACTTCTTCTGTGTCAGCCATTGCCACCGAGGGGACCCAAGAGTCTGGACTGGAGGCCAACCATTGCATTGAACCCCAATACTTACCTGAAATAAGAGGCTGAGTAAGATTCAGGATTTATTCAACACAACATGATCATGAGTATGGAAACACCCTCAGGGGGGATGGGTGTCTTGAGTTCAGCAGAAAATGTCTGTAGGTTCAGACACTGACATAGGCTAGTCCTCAGACCACTCTTTCCTCTCCTTAATCCCCACATGTGCACCCATTTTGAACTGCTTCCCATCTCCCAGATAAGATCTGTAATGGAAGCAAACCTAAGAAACTACAAAGAAAAGCCTGGGCATAGGTTTAGGGGCTGACAGAGCAGCAAATACCAGTGCGGAAGTTGTAATGGAGAAGGGATTAGTTCTTAATACAGAAGTGACAATGTGACCAGGGTCAGCCTGACGGATTCAAAGGGGCTCCCATGGCTTTTCCAGCTTTGTAAGGTTTGTGTTCTTGCCCTGCTTCAGGCCTGGGACTCATTAGGTAAATCTGTCCAGGATATGCTTTCCCAAAGCCCCTTGTACTGCAACTGAGAAGGCTGCCCTGTTACCCTATCCCCAACCTTTTCTAGGACTCTCTAAAAACAGCAGTGGGTCAGCTTGTAGACTTCAATACCATAGTTCATATTTTGGAAATATGTTGGGGAGGTGGATTGGTCTTTAACTCCAGAATTCACACATTCTACACACTTGAAATCCCAGGAACATTTATACATCAATTCCCAAATCAGGCAGGACCTAGGACTTTGGTTAACAGGTCTAAGCTCTGGCTAATTGACAGGAAAGCTTCCCCTTAGTCCTAATTTGAGGGAATGAGTAGACCATATCATTATTTTTGCATAGTCTTGGGGGAGTCCTATACTGTGTTCCATTGTCTAGTACCTACAGCCCTAGCAATGCTCCCATTGAATGGTTCCCTGTATGAAAAAGTTCGCTTTATGCTCTCTTGGACCGTTTTAGAGGACTGTCCTATTATCCCTTTACTCACTGTGCACCCGGATCACAGCTTCCAGGGATCGAATAGCATTTAAGTTGGGTTTTTGTTTCCAGCTCTCCTCAGAGAGGGGATCCACCTATAGGAAATGTACATACCAATCACCTACAGTGCCCAGATACCTTGCCCTCCCCCATAACTAGGGACTCCTGGTTTCTTGGCCTTGGCCTGGATTGCAGGTGCAGTCCCCTTCAGATTCCAGTTATCCCCAGTTATTTACCATAAGAACCTGTCTTCTGCCCCAGTTCAGTGTGGAGAAGTGTCTCACCTTGTTACCTAGCAGGGCAGTCACACAGGCTTCAGAGGCATCACAAATGGCGGTGAGATCATGGCCACCCTCTAAGGCCAAAACTACTGCTCCTCCTGCCAAGCTCATCAGTTGCTGTGTCATGTACCCAAAACCTGGGATGGGAATGGATGGGGAAATGGAAGCAGAGGCTTCTGCCTCACTCTCTTCTCTGGTTATTACTGCCACTGCCTTGGACCTTTGTTCTCTAGGATGTCTCCCATCTACAAATGTCCCCTAAGGCCAAGCTGGCTCCCCCAACTTTGTGACTAGGTCTCCTAAGGGCTTCCAGTTCAACTTGGGAGACACATCCTTGGGAGATGGCTTTATTGCTGACTTGTTTTAAGTGCTAGATTGTGTCCTGAATCCCTAGGGATTTGGGCAATGCCTAGTATTCAGTTTTACAGGATAGACAAGATGAATTGTGGGGTGCTAGAAGGACTTGGCCTTAAAATTTCCTCAAATTCATCATGCCTCATAGGCACAAGCCGACCAAGGCCACATCCCTTCTCCCACCTCCCACTTTTTATGTTTCAGTTTCAGATGAACAGAATCTCTTCTTCCCAGTCTAGAAGTCAGTCACCCCATAAGCATCTTCTTACACTTGGCAGAGACATGGTAGCCTCCCAGAGGTGGAGGATGGCCATCTGCAGCATCAAACCCAGCTGACACCAGGACCAGGTCAGGAGAGAATTCTCGGGCGATAGGCATCACAACTGTTCTGTGGGGGCACATCATAATTTCAGAGGCCATTTGGGGAAGGGTGATCTTGGGGTGCAAAAGGGGACATTACTGAGGCAAGGGGCAACCTGGAACCTCAGAACCTGGTTAAATTTGGCCCAAGTGACAAGGACCATGGACCCTGAGAAAATCAGGACTGGCACCCATCATCCCTGGACTCAGTATGGAGAAGATTCTGCCAAGTAAGAAAAAAGTCCAGTTTTTGAGGGTCTGTTTTCCCTCCCACTGGCAGGTTGTCCAAATATGCCTCTCTCCCTTCACTAAGCCTGGCCTACCCTATTCTTTAACAGATTTTTTTTTTTATTTAGGCATTCCTGGAGCCTTTTATAAAGTGCTAAATTATCCAGTCTTAAATATCTTTTTTTTTTTTTTGCTTTTTGGAGGGCAATTGGGGTTAAGTGACTTGCCCAAAGTCACATGGCTAGTTTTTGTGTTAAGTGTCTGAGGCCAGATTTGAACTCGGGTCCTCCTGACTCCAGGGCCAGTGCTCTATTCACTGTGCCACCTAGCCACCCCAAGTCTTAAATATCTTATACTTCCATCAAGGGACTATAAAATTCCTCCTCAAAGCTCATTTCCTTCACAAACCCTTTTCTGATTAACCCTACCAACCTCTAAGAGATAGCTCTTAATTTCCATGTGAGGAAACTGAGGCTGAAAGAGGTTAATTGACTTTCTCAGGGAAATTCTCTGAGGGAGAATTTGAATTTGGGCCTCCTGACTCCAGATGTAGCACTCCATCCTTTGGGTCGCCCAGCTGTCTCTATACAGTGATTGCTCAGTAGACAACTGATTGCCTGTCTAACCTGGAATAGATGGAGGAAGAGGTAGGGTAGGAGGTCTGTTTCAACCTGTCTTATTTTATTACTCCAAATCCCTCAGAAGTCCTGTCACTCTGAATACTTACCTGAAGGCTGCTAGGTATTCAGGGTCTCCCATGGGTGGGTCAAGACCTCCAGCCCAGGCAACATTGATGTTGAAGCCTTCTCCGTTACCAGCCCCTACCTACAGCAATACAGGGAGGAGAAAGATAAAAGAAATCAAAGACTCTCAGTGTTGGAAAGAACTTGAGAGACCATCTAGTTTAATTCTCTTAGAGAAGAAAACTAAGGTTAATTAGTGGCAGAGTTGGGACTAGAACTCAGGTCCTCTGGTTTTCAGTCGAAGCTCCTGCCAAGCAATTCATGTTGAATTATAGACTTAAAGCAAAGGACCAGTGCTCTCATCCACCACCTCAAGAAAGGAAATATCAAACTCAGTGCCACCTCTGACTCCTCACTCTCACTCTTCATATCCCATCAATTGCCAATTTCTGTCATTTCTGTCTTACTAACATCTCTTGTTAACATACCCCTTTTTCTCCTGAAACTGCCACTACCCTCTTCCAGGCCCTAATCACCTCATGCCTGGACTGTTGCAATAGGCTGCTGGCCGGTCTCCCTGCCTCATCCCAGTCCATCCTCCAATCAAGTGCCAAAGTGACCTTCTTCAAGTACAGGTCTGACTAGATTGCCCCACACCCCCACTCCACTTGATAAACTCCACTGGCTCCCTATTTAACTTCAGGATCTAACATAAAGTCCTGTTTGATTTTTTAGAGCCCTTCATAGTCTGGTCCCTTCCTATCTTTCCAGTATTCTCACTTAAATCCTCCATTCTTCACACAAGGTACTCCATCTCATGACTCTCCATATTTTCACTAGCTGTCCCCCATGCCTGAACTCTCTCCTTCCTCCTCTCCACCTCCTGGCTTCTTTAATTCCCTTCAAGTCTATGTTAAAGTCTCATCTTCTGGGAGAAATATTTCCTGGTCCTTATTTCCTTAGTGCCTTCCCTCTGTTATTTTCTCCCATGTATCCCATCTGTATCTTGTTTGCACACAGTTGTTTTCATATTGTTTGCACCATTAGTCTGTACACTCCTTGGGAGCAGGGAGTGTTTTTTGCCTTTCTTGTATCCTCAGTGCTTAGTATAGTGCCTAGTACGTAGCAGGCACTTAATAAATTATTTTTGACTTGTCACCTACTTGGTTAAGAACCAGAAGAGTAAATAGTAGTTAAGGATGGAGTGTACTTTTTTTCCTCTGCTGACATTGCCTGCCTCTATGCCTAGTTTTATGAAATCCCCCTGTATTGAAGAGTGGCAGGTAAACCGAACATCTTTACTACACTAGGGCAGCAGCTTATGATTTAAAGAAATCCTGGAGAAAGCTAGGTGGTGCAGTAGATAGAGCATTGGCCCTGGACTTAAGAGGACCTGAGTTCAAATCAGATATTTATTAGCTATGTAACCCTGGGCAAGTCACTTACCCCCTATTGTGTGTGTGGGGGCGGCCAGGTAGCACAGCGAGTAAGAGCACCGGCTCCAGTGTCAGAACGACCTGGAGATCGAATCCCGGGCTCAGACACTTAGCACCCACCCAGAAACACCTGGCCGTGTAACCTTGAGCAAGTTACTTAACCCCAATTGCTTAGGGGTGGCCAGGTGGCTCAGCGAGTAAGAGTACCGGCTCCAGTGTTGGGATGACCTGGAGATCGAATCCCGGGCTCAGACACTCAGCACCACACCCAGAAATAACTGGCCGTGTAACCTTGAGCAAGTTACTTAACCCTGATTGCTTAATAAAAAAAAAAAAAAGAAATCCTGAAGGGATGACATGAAGTGTGGTGGCAAGAACACTGGACTTGATGTCAGATGATCTGGATTTGAGTCCTGACTCTACTACTATGTGATTTTGGGCAAATCACATATTTGGGCTACAGTTTCCTCAAATGTAAAATGAAAAGATTGGAATAGACATTCTCTAAGGTCCCTCCTGGTGCTAACATCCTAAGTAATTTGTTTTGTGTGATGAAGTCTGATGATAGAAATAAACATCTTCTAATTTGTCAAATTTTAAATTCTGATTTTTGCATATTGAATTTTCTTAAAAAGTTGAACATTTTCATATTATACTGTGGCAGGAGCCAGTGACATAGACCTGTTCTTTCTCCTCAAACAGCTCTCCATATTAGGAAGATAACCCAATGACACCATTTCCTTAGTGATGAACCTGGGGAGGGAGCAGCCCAAGCAGTACAGATAAACATTTGAGGAATTAGTATCAGACAGTAGAGAGGGAATGAAATCCCAGGTACATCTGAGAAAAGAATGCCCCTGATTCAAAGATGGTGGTGTTATATATTCAGTTTCCAATAGCTGCCAACTAATAACCTCTAAACTTTCTCTTTCTTACCCACCCTGCCCCCAACACCCACCAGATGGCTACTTCTCATCCTTCTCATCCTTTATCGAAAAAAATCAAGGAATCCACTGTGGGCTCCTTCTGACCCTTCTAAACCTTTTTGCACCATTCCTCACTCTTCTCCTTTGCTCTAGTCTCTGAGGAAGAGACTTGCTAAGGCCAACCACACTACTGCCTTTGATCCCACCCATTCTGTTCTTCTCTGAGGTTGCCCCTTTTATCAGTCTCTTTCCTTCAGTTCTTCCTTATCCACTGGCACTTTCTTCCTAAGTTTTCTCCATGCTTAAAAGACTTTCACTTGACCCTGTTATGCCCTTGAGCTATGGTCCTATATATCTTCCCTTCCTTTCACCTGTTCTTTAAACTTAGCCATTTCTAATGTTATCTAATCTCTAATATTATCTAATGTTATCTAAGGTTATCACTGTCCCTTGGTCCACCCAGTTTCACAACCCCAGAATTATCTTTCACTGTTTCCTTTCCCTTACTCTCCATATCCAATCAGTTGACAAGACTGGATGATTCTTCCTCTTCTGCTTACACAGCCTCTCTTGTATCTGTCTCTTCTCCACTCAGATTACTATTACCCTAGTTCAGGCTCTCATCACATCTTGCCTCGACTGTTGCAATAATCTTCTAATTGGTGTCCATTGTCTCTGCCTTCTGTAATCCATCTTCCATACAACTGCTAAAATAACAAATCTAAAACACAGATCTGACCATGTCATTCTGTGGCTCCTACAAAAGACAAACTCTTCAACCTTGCATTTGAAGCCCTTCATCATCTTGTTTCCATTTACCTTCCCATACTTATTTCCAATTACTCCATTTCATATATGACACATTCCAATCAGACTGGATAACTAGATGTTTCTTGAACTCAACATTTAATTTCCCACTTCTGTGTCTCTGCAGACAGACATGTCTCTGCTGGGAATATATTCTCTTCTCCCTGATACCTCTTAGAATCCCTAGCTTCCTTCAAGGTTTAGCTTAGATGCCAACTCCTAATCAAAACTCTTCCTCTAATTCCCACATCTGTGCTCTCTCCTACCTCAAATTATCTTGCATTTATTTGTGCATATGCTGAATCTTCTGATTCAAAAAACAGCTTGAAGGCAGGAATGTTTCATTTTTGTCATTAGCAGCCCTTGTTCAGTAGATTCAGTTGTATCTGACTTTCCACGACTCCATTTGGGTTTTTTTGGCAAAGATACTAGAGTGGGTTGCCATTTCCTTCTCCAGTTCATTTTACAGATGAGGGAACTGAGACAAACAGGGTAAAGTGACTTGCCAAGGGTCATATAGCTAGTAAGTGTCTGAGGCTGGATTTGAGCACAGGTCTTCCTGACTTCAGGCTTGACGCTCTGACCACCGTGCTACCTTGGTGCCTTAATATTCCTAGCAGCTTTCATATAGTAGGCACTTATCAAATGTTTGTTGAATTAGACTAAAGGCAACTATTGTACTGAGGGAAGCTCAACATACCTGAGATAAAGTCATACCTGGGTTTTGGCTGAGACTAGGTATAAACATGTAAAGCATGGAGAGCCTACCCCAGACTGGTCCCTCCTTCTTAACCTCTTGTATCCTTTTTCAATGTTTTTCTGCACTGCTTGGGCTGCCCCTGCCCTAGTCTCTCAGATCTAAAGAAAGAGGGTCATTGACATATCTTTCTACCTCAGAAAACCCTTTAAGAATACAGGCACAAGAGATAGCAATTTCTTGGTACTTAGAAAGACTCAGCCCAAAGGCTTCTACAGCTTTCTCGAGTCCAGCTCCCTAGCAGGGTAATTCTCTATCCTGCTACTCCAAGGGAGGTGTGTGGAAAAGGAGTCATTTGTTTGGATTTTCTCCCTTTTTCTCTTTCCTAATCAGTTTATTCTCATCCTTCCATCTAACTGATAGGGCTAGAGTCCTAAGAACTATAGTTAAGGACAAGGAAGCTGCCTATAGGAAGATGAATCATCCTGTGTCCACTCCTTTTTGTCAATATCGATAAGCCAATAGATGGGAGGAGAGGGAAGGACTCCAAATGTTACCTCATCAACAGCCCCACTTCCTGGAAAGAAATTGCCATCATCGTGTCGATGTAGAGAGATGTAGAGCACACTGGGGTCCTCATAGAAGGTTTGCTGAGTTCCGTTGCCATGGTGAACATCCTGTTTTTGGTGAGATGAGAATAAGTGAGGTAGGGGAAGACCTAGGAGCTAAATAATAGAATGGAGTACAGCCTTGAACAGAGGAACTGTATAACTGGGCCAGCAATTTCTATGTGACCATCAGAACATGCCCCTCACTCAAGGCCATGTTATATAAATGGCTGCTCAATATATCAATGTGGAAAAAGCACAAAGGCCCAGGTACAGAGACAGGGGAAGAAAAGAAACAGTAGTTTCACTGGCAGAAGCCCCCTTCTACTTTAAATCCTAACCCCACACCACTGCACACTGAAAGCAGCTAGCCTATAAAAACCAGCCACTTGGAGGCTCTGGTGCTGATGACCCGATTCTGACTGTTATTTTTTTGTTTGTTTGTTTTTAAGCAACTGGGGTTAAGTAACTTGCTCAAAGTTACACGGCCAGGTGTTTCTGGGTGGGTGCTAAGTGTCTGAGCCCAGATTCGATCCCCAGGTCATCCTGACACTGGGGCTGGTGCTCTTACTCGCTGTGCTACCTGGCTGCCCTGATTCTGACTGTTTTTGTCTGCTTAAGCAAAGCAAGTCACTGTTCTGTGAAATATTGTTGGGTGTCATAATTAGGATGTTCCCAGGTCCTGTGACCCAGGGAAATCCTCACCTGAAGCACCAGAATCCCATTCTCTAATATCCAGGTCTCTTAGTTGGGAAACTGTCTAGTTAGGTTTGGGTCTAAAGAATAGTGTTTGTCTATGGGCATCCAGCAAAGTCAGGAGCCCTGGGGAAGGTTCCGTTAGTCAATGTCAGCTCTGATGAGGATTTGGACTGGTCATCTTCCTACAGATGGCTGCCCTTAACCCTTCCACTAACCCTGGGCTCTGTCAGTCCTTGTCTAGAAGTAGAATTCAGGACTACCCTTCATCTCAAGTATCCGGGGGGACCTCTGGCAAAGAAGTCAATACCACGTTCTGGCTCTGCTGCCTAGTATCTAGGTGACCATTGGCAATTCTTTTAGCCTCTCTGAGTCTCACTTCCCTCATCTGTAATGTAGGAGTAAGAGTATTAGTGCTACATACTTCCTGCGGTTGCTATGAAGAAAGCACTTTGAAACCAGAAAACTCTCTATTCTTATCAACACACCTGGAGGAAGACAAGGGAGAAACATTTGGTAGGCAAAGAATGTTGACCTAAGTCAGGAAACTAGGGCTTTATCACCAGAGATTGATCAATCCTGGGTAAGTCATTATATGGGCATCAATTTGACTCTAAAATCTCCTTTCCTTTTTTAAAATTCTTTTTCCAGTGCTGGAGTGAAGGATCTATGATGAGATCCTAGAAAAGAGAGAGTTTAAGCTCTGATGAGGGAGATATAAAAGACACACGAAATAGGCTTTAGAGGAACAACCCTCTGCTTAACATTGGTGAACATTCACTGCTCCTGCTGTTATTTACTTGCTATAACAGCGGCCATCACAACACGAGAATGGTAGGAGTTGGGATGGTGGTGGTATAACCCTCATGAGGAGTGGGGCAACTAAGTGAATATTGTTCTGAGAAGGGGTCCATGACACAAAGAAGCATAAGTACTCCTGGATTCAGACTATAGATATCATAGGATAAGGAGTCTATGTTTTATAAATATATTCATTCTAAACTTTAAAATATTTTTGTTTTCCCTGTAAGTTTCTAAGAAAGGTTTCTACTAAAAAATTTTGCCTTTTTTCAACTTAAGTAAAGGAGGTGAAATAAAGATAGTGGAGTGCTCTTTAAAAGCCAGTTGTAAGGGTGTAGTGATAGTGGCTAAGGGAAGAATGAACATGGAAAAAGGTCTGGTTACCAGTCGTTTGTTTGCCTCCAGCTTTCTTTAGCCACAACATCTTGGGGTCACAAGCCTAGCTACATAAGTAGATTAAGAGGGTTCATTCTCTTAGGGCTGTAGCCAGTGAGCACAGGCTAGGGCTGCTGCAGTCAGCTCAGGTGTGGGGCCTTTCCCAGTTCAGGAGCTGTGTCCAGAGGGAGGCAAGAGACTTACCCAATCCACAATGAGGATCTTGCTAACCTTCCCCTGCTGCTGTAGCTGCCGGCTTGCGATGGCCACTGAGTTGAAGAAGCAAAACCCCCTGGGAGGAGGAAAGTATTCCTACAGTTTAATCTCTCTTTGGTTCCCACCCTCAGTGTGGCACACTCATGGCTCACCCATATGTCTCTTCTAAGGGAGATCAACCTAGGGCTTCTCTGGGAACTTTCTTATCCTTCCCCCTCCCAAGGCTTCCCACACCCAGGCCTTACATGGCAGTTGAATGGTCTGCATGATGTCCAGGGGGCCGCACTACTGCAAAACCATTCTGGGGACAGAAGAAGGTAAGTGTTAGCATTACCCAACCAGACTTCTGTCTCACCCCTTCCCTAACAGCCTTACACAACCTACCTTTCTCTTGTACAAACTGGTCCTAAAGCCCAGGCTCCTGGTTGCTCTCCTTGTGAGAGTTGATGCTTTTCTTTTGCCTGCCCTGATTAGGTCAGGAATGACCACAGTATCCCCAATCTTGCTTTTCTCCCCAATGCACCACTTACATCCTCACTATAAACTGTGCTTACCATGATTTAGTCTGGATGTTAACACTTTACCATCTATCAATCAGTACGCATTTATTAAACATTTACTATGTGCCAAGCACATTGTATAAGAACCTGGGATATAAAATAAAAAAAAAAAAACAGGACAGGCTCTTCCTTCAACAAGCTTCTAGATTGTGTTGGTTGTCTGATTTTACTTTGTCACTTTAATTATTTTCCTAAGTCAGTAGGTCTGTCTTGCCTTCTCAGTGCTTAGAGATCTGTGAAGGTGCCCTTTTATGGCACTGTGGAGAAGCAGGATGAGAGTTAGGCCAGGTAGGCAGCTTCCTCAAGCACAAAAGTATACTGGGCACAGGGAAGAGTGGAGAGTACAGCAAAGCACACTTTATTTAAATACATTTACATATCTTAATATCCCTAAATCTCATCATATGGCACAAATGTATGTATGGGTGTGTGTGCAGTGATATCACATATTTTGTAACCCAACACTTGTTTGGGTTCTGGTGCCCAGCAAAAGGTCACATATGGAAAAAGAGCTCTTAAAGAATTTATAGCATTTCAGGGCTGCATATGACCTTAGAGAGATGACCTGGTCCAGTCCCACTCATTTTACAGACAAAGGAACTGAGGCCAAGATTGAAACATGCCCAGAAAGGGCTAAGCTGTTTACTCAGCTAGTTAATGGCTATATTTTGGATGGCTGAGATAAGGACCCCCTTAGAGATGACTGGACTTCGTAGTCCACAGTTCTGAGTTCTGCTCCCTACCAAATGATAGGTGTCCTAGGGTTCAAACCCAATCTTGGATCTGCCTGCCCCCTGTCTCTACCCCAGTCCTCCTCACAAGACCATGATAGATTATAGGGCAGGTGCTGAATCTGAATTCCTAAGACACCCTAATCCTGCTTTCCACCCTTCCCTAGCCCTCTCCTACTTTCATGTCCTACCTTTAATTCTCGAGCAGCCACCTTGAAGGCAAGGTCAGTTACACTTCCAGCAGCCCAGCGGGCTGCATTGGAGGAGTGCAGTTCATTCCAGATTGTATCTGTGTCTACCTGTAGGGGCCAGAGTCACAGCCAATGTCACCTAGAGTTCTACAGTTAGTGCAGTGGCCTAAGGGCAGCCCACAAGACAGGGATCGAAGCAGGCAGTAGGATGGGCAGTGCCCACTCCATGGCAAGAATGCCAGAGGTCAGAGATCTGCCCCTCAAGGCTGAAGAAAGGTCAGCGCCTTGCATTTCTCAGAGGCTGGGCCTGTTGAGGCCCTCAAATCCCATTGTGCTCTTCCTTTCCCATCTTTAAGTCAGTGGAATTAGTTCCAGATTGACTGGCATATACTGCCATCGACATCATCCCTGCCTCCCCATTCAGGTAAAGGGACATGGCATTACCTGGGTGGAGCTCAGGGTTTTAGTCAAGCTGGGGGTTTAAACCCCAGCTGACCCTGCTCAGGCCCTTTGGGATGGTCCAAGCTGGAGGGGCCGTCTGCACCACTGTCTTCCACTCAGGGCCCTAGCCTGGGCTGGGAGGCCTCCCTCAACCGAGCCCCAGGGCCATGGTTCCGCTCCCCTCAAAGGCTAGGGAGGAGCCAGGAAGAAATGGTAGGGAGGTGGGGCGAGGTGGACCAAGAGAGACAAGGAAGGCAGAGAGAGTCACAAGAAGCTGGAGAGAGAAAGAGAGAGAGAGAGAGAAAGACAGAGGTAAAGGGAGAAGGGAAGAGAAAACAGAAGTAACAACAGTTGGAAAAACCAGAAAGTGGCAGGAAATAGGAAGTTTTAAACAGGGTAGCTGCTCCCAAGTGGCCCTACCACCACCATCTGCAGCTTTCTGCTCTCCTTCCCGTACCTAAACACTGGCCCTGGATTTTATAATTTCATAATCCCAGCTCAAATCATAGCCAAGTCCACCAGGGCATTCAGTCCTCCCACTCCATCTACTTTTGGTTGGTACCTTCTTTGTTCTGAGGCAAAGGAGGCTAACTGGTGGGCCACAGTATATGAGATATGGACATCCAGCATGGGAGGAACCCATAATGTGGGAGCAAAGAAGGATCCCAGGGATACAGTGAAGGCCTGCTCTCTGGAAGTGGAGCTACTAGTTGTCATCACTACTTTCTAACCCATGCCTGAAAGGTTCTACTTGTCCGATACTTTCAAGTAGCCTGGTGGATGAAGTCTAATGAACAATTATACTTCATGGTAGGGGCAAGCGGCACACAGAGCCCTTGCACAAGGGAGTGACTGATGTCCCGAATCCAGATCTTGGCCCTGCTTCTCAGGCCCAAGGCTCATTTGCTCAGCTATGATTTACATGTCTCTCATGTGCCAGACGGTGTGCTCAGTGGTATGAAGGATACAAAAGAATCAAAGACAAGGTTGTTGTCCTCCCTGGCTTTATGATCTATAGTCAGTAGCAGGGCAGGAGAAGGGGCTGGGAATCAGTAAGAGCTGGCCCTAGGAAGTTCTTTCTGGCACTAGGGAATACAGAAAGGGAACAGGAGGCTAGCAGAACAGGAACACTGCCAGCAGGTAACATGCCCACTCAGTGGGCTACAAGGGAGCACTTACCCCAACCCCACCACAGGGCAGCATCACAAACATCCTCTGAGCCAGGATCCCTGCAGGGAGAGTGGGTACATGGAGAATTTTATGGCACACAAGTGCTCTACCCAATGGCAAAGAAGGGATGGGGCAAAGGTAATGAATGGAAAAACAACACAGGAGAAAGGACAGAATGGAGATGGCTGGGGCAAGCATGGGCATGAGCATGGACAAGGAGCATAGTCTGGGACATCAAAGCTACAGTGACAGGTTGAAGAAAGGTAGCAGAAAGCCAGGGTGAAGAGCAGATCAGAGGCTGGGCTAAACTGAACAGTTGTGGGGATGTAAGGGGGTGGGTTTAGGGCAGGAGGCAGCATGGAGGGAACAAGAAGGGGGAAAGACCAGAGCTGGGGATGGTGAGAAAGCTTGGGGACGCTACAGGACCAGGTAAGTGGGCATGGTTTCCTACCTGCAAGCTTTCCATTGTCCAATTTGAGTCGGCTGAGTGGGTTGGTGCCATAGAGCAGCACATGTCGTTCATCGTGGACTGACTGTAGCTCCTCCAATGAGGCCTTCCTGCCTCGGAGACACTGGGCAGAGAGAAGCTGTCATAGCCCAACTGAACTCCTCATTGCTGTGGCTCTGCCCTCCTTAGCTTCCTCCTCATTCTCCATACTCTATCTTCACTCCGCTTCCTTCCCACACCCCCTCCCCAACCCCCTCATCCCCTTACCTCACATTGGCTCCGTAGCCCCCGTTCCTGTAGCCTTGACCAAATGCTCTGGATTCTGCCTGCATGTTCAGGATGGTTGCTGTTGTCCCCACAGGAGCACTGGTGTTTGAGCATCACTGAATCATACACCAACCCTGCCAAGGAGTCAGGCAATAAGATACTGTTTGTGTGGGGACATTTCTCCATAGAACTATCGCTATGTCCAGTACTCTCAGATAACAGTATACAGCTCAACAGCCAACTGCCTGGTCAAAGTTCAAATTCCCTTTACAGGGCCTAATATATCTCCCCGCCAACATTCTCAAATACCGCCATGTTCATCCTGGTACAGCCCTCACGACTACACACAGCTGCAACCAGTGGTACCCTGATAGCCTCCCAGGTAACCCACATGACCATAGCCCAACACCTGCTCACACTGTCTGAGTACTTGTCCCAACAAGCTCCTTATACATGCCACAACCACCCTGACATAGACTGACACCTCTAACACAACCCAGTGTATCTCATGTACATGCACATATCACACCCAAACACATCCATCACAGACATACATCAGTCATGCAAATTAGCATATATCTATGTGGCCAGGGCATAAGTGAAATTAAATAATAGCTTCACAGGATGATCCTCACATTGAATGTCATAATTCTAAAGGGGCTTAAAGATTAGAATCTGGGAATCCTAAATGGCTGTTTGGTAATGGCTCAGTGGCTAGAGGGCTAGGCCTGGAATCAGGAAGACCTGAGTCTGGCCTCAGACATTTACTACCTGTGTGAACATGGTCAAGTCACTTAGCTTGTGGAGAAGGAAATGGCAAACCACTCAAGTATCTTTGATGAGAAAACCCCATGGATATTACTGGTGTGCAATGGCCCACAGGGTCACGAAGAGTTGGGTATGGCTGAACAATATCTCACAGTTCAATAGCAAATAAAATTCTCTCTCTCTCTCTAAGCATAGTCTCTCCCCCTTTATATAACTATCACTGTACCAGGACTTGAGGTGGAGTAATAAAGCACTCAGATCGTTCCCCATTATTTTCCTGACCACCATCCCTGAGGAAGAGTCAGGGAGAGCAAAAGACAGAGGGGGAGTGAGAAGGAGAGAAGATAGGAAAGAATAAGAGAAAAAAGAAAGGAAGGGGTAAAGGAAAGAGCAGCAGAGAACGTAAGCCAAGATCTACTGTGACCATTTTTGGATAGTTCTAAATTATTCAGAAAATGGAGGATGAAATGAAGACCTCCTAAGGTAGTGAGCTAGCTCAGGCTTAGCTACCTTGTCTATACTTTGTTCTATCTCTTCCTCTTGTCACTATGACTAGAGTCCCCTTTGGCTAGCATACCTCCTTCTGAACCTCCTGCCTCTCAGAATTTCTAATTCAAAGCATGGCTCAGGAGCTACCTACTACATGGGACTTTCCAGATCCCCCCAATTAGTGAGTGCTATCTGTGCTTTGAAATCACTTTGTATTTTCTGGTATCTGTTTTGTATTTAAAGGGCAGCTGGGTGGTACAGTAGATAGAATGCTGGGCCTGCAGACACTTACTAGCTTTGTGACCCTGGGCAAGTCACTTAACCTGTTTGCCTCAGTTGCCTCATCTGTAAAATGCTTTAGAGAAGAAAATGGCAAGCCCCTCCAGTCTCTTTGCCAAGAAAATCCCAAAAGGGGTCATGAAAAGTAGGAAACAACAATATTTTGTATTTACTTATCTGTATTTATACTATATGCCCCCAGGGAAATGTAATTTCTTGACTTCATCAGCACCTTGTACACTTAATAAATACACTTAATAAATACTGAGCTGACCATCTTGTTTTCTCAACCACATCCCCTGTAGCCTGGTGCAGATAAGTTTCTGGAGGGATCTGAGTCTGCTTCCAGACAGAGAGAAAATGGTACAGTAACAGGTCTGAAAGAAAAGAGCTGCCTTATGCCCAGGCTTCTTTTCTTCTGGCTTGCTGGGCACCCTTGTTGGAGGAGTGGGGGAGCAGGTACATATTTCCTTCTCAGTTCTGCCTATTCAAATCCTGTTCCTCTCAAGTGGTGCTTTCTCTGTGAAGTCACCTCTGACCCCACTCCTCCCTGCCAGCCTACACAAGGGTTCTCTCCATCTGCAAAATATTGTTCAAACAGCACACTGGATATATCTTTCTCTCCATCCATCAGACACTGCACTGTTTCACTGATTTCCATACATAAAAGTGTCCCTTTCCTTCTGGTAGATTTTAAGCTTCTTGATGGCTTTTCACTTTTGTTTTCCCAGTGCCAATGGCCATGTACATAAAAGGTCTTTAAAAGATACTTTTGTTGTTGAAATTAAATATATAAGGATACTTCAGAGAATGTGGAGTGGATAGGAAAAGAGAAAACTTGTGTTCTCAGGTATCTCCCAGAGCTTGAGGGAAAAAGGTAGCTGGGAAGGGAAAGGATCCTAGATACAGGACACCAAACACAATGTCAGAGCTGGACAAATGCATCTTTCCTGGGCATTACACATGGACAAGTAGACTTCAGAATTCATGAATGAGTATGGCTAAAGAGCAGAGTTTCTTAACTTGAGGTATATTATTTCCTAAATATTTTGATAACTGTATTTCAATATGATCTTCTTTTCTAACCCTATACATTTTGTCTTACATATTCAAAAACACTGTTCTAAGAGGGGGACTGCAGGTTTATGCAGACTGCTAAAGGGATCCATCTAGGACACATCTTGACCTAGAGATAAACACACACACAATTTCCTTCCCATAACCATTTCCCATGTTTTTTTTTTTTTTTCTGGTCCCAGTCTCAGTCTTACCAGTTGTATAGGGCAGGGTCCTGGCAGGGGTCTCAGGGCAAGGTAGGACTAAGGCCTGACTAGGTGGTTCTGAAGTTGGCAAGGAGATGGGGGCAGCTGGGGAGGATTGTGCCCTGGACAGGGGCCGATGTCCACTTTGGGTAGAGGGCAACAGCAGCAAGTCACCTGAACTTCCCCTGGGAAGTCGACCCAACAGCCGCTGCTGCTGTTCCCATAGGAATATCTGAAAGAGAAGATGGCTTCTTAATAATTTGATTTCTCCAGTTCTAAACACTGCTCCTGCTCCTAGACTAGTGGTATTAAACTCAAATAGAAACAGATGGCTGCATATTGACTAGAAAACCTCAGATTAACATAATCTATGTCGTATTGTATTTTTATTTATCTTGTTAAACACTTCCCAGTTATATTTTAACCTGGCTGGAGCAGGGTGCACTTAGAAATTTTGCCTGCTGTGTATGTCAGCCCTCAAATTTGGCACCTCTGTTCTAGACCTCATAAGATAACAGGATAACAGTTCTTGTGATGGAAGGGAACTTGTAAGAGTTCAACTTCCTTATTTTACAGGTGAGGATACTGAGGTCCAGGGATATTCAGTGACTTCTTTAAGGTTATAGTGTCAGAGATAGAATTTGAACCCAGATAGGATTTCTAACTCCAGAGCCAAGAGTCTTTTCACTAAACTACCCTAATGTAATTTCTCCAGAAAGCCCCACCCAAGGGTTCTGCTGCCCATTGCCACCAATTTCCTTGTTGTTTCCCCAACTTCAAAAAGGTCTGGGCTGATTGCTGTCATCTCACAAAGACCCAACCCTCAGACCCCAGAGTCAGAACCCAAGCTGGGCTCTCCAGTGCTTACAGATTGTGGCCTTGCTCAAATCCTAAGTCTTTCATCTGGAAAGGGCATGGAGATTCCCCAGTGCTCTTCATTTAGGGTAAATGTGTATTTAATCTTTGGTTAGTTAGTTTAGAACACAGAATTAGAATACTGGATCAATGAGGCCAAGATCAGAGGTTCAGGGCCCACATGGGAAAATGAACTCTGGTTGTGTTCCACGGCCATAGACTCTATTCCTAGCTCCTGCCAACTGCCCTAAAAATGTGTGTTGCTGGTCACAAAAGACACTGGTAGGGAGAATGTGAATGGACTTTAGAGTATATTCCTCTGGAAACAAAACTCAGACTGTATACCCTCTGGTGGTAGTGAGCAGTAAGGTTATCTTCATATAAGAAGGCTGTTATATCTTTGTTCTATGTGTGTGACTTGAATTCAATTGAGCTCATGCCACTGAAGCAGGTGTTATGGTAAGGTAGGAAAGGATACTGTTACCCTGGAGCTGCTTCCTGCTCTCATGGTCCCATCTCCTCCCCATTCCCATCCTGTCCTGGCTATACTCCCATAGCACCCCAGAAACCTCTGTATGAATGGGAGGCTCTAACTGTGGAGCCTGTCTACCTGCTGCTGCTGCTGGGAAGAGGCAGGACCAGCAACTTCAGGCTTTCCATAGCTGAGGTCCCTGTTCTCCGGGCCTCTGATTGTTGCCTCATTTGTCTCCAGGTCCTCTGCTGAAGGGATCTGCCGAAGTCGAGGCTTCTCACTTGGTTTTGCTGGCCTCTGGGGAGGAGAGATGCCAAAGGGCTAGTAAGTGATTCTGGAGGCAGAGGGTAGGAAGTTAGATGGGCCGGATGAACCTGACCTCCTTAGCCTGCCACTGACTCCTAGGAATCCATGCCATTTATCTAGTTGAGAGTAACTGCCAGCTCATCCTGGTCTTAGCCTCTTTCCCTCCAAACTTCCCCCTCCTCTTTCACTTCACAGTAGCCTAGCTTAGCACCCCATCCCTGACACCCCACCCCCATCCCTCCCCACCCCCATTTCCCACCTCACCTTGCTCAGCTGTGAATGTTGTTTCAGCCAATCCAGGCGGGGCTGTAGGGAGCCTAGTGGCTGGGGAGCAGTGGTGCTGGGGGGCAGGGGCTCTGAGCGAGTCCGGCTCAGTGGTGTGTGGGGGCCTGAGCCTGAAAGCCGTTCGCTGGAGAGTAGTGATTGGGCAAAATGGAAGGGCAGTGGCCCAAGCCCAGGCACTACAGAGAATGAGGGAGGGAAGCAAGGGGAACATCTCAGAAGCTCAGAGCAGTTGGGAAGGGAGGAAGCAGCAGAGGACATGGTCACTGGGGGGCAAGTAGAAATGTGGGCATAGAGAGGAGGGGCTGAGCAAGATCTGTAGGAGCTGCTGGTAGGGAGGTTGTACGAGGATCTTTCTGGGAAAGGGCCAGTTACTTCTGGCGTATACATTCATTAGGGTATAGCAGGGACCAGCTGTCCTAAAACTGACTCCCTTCCCCACCACTCCCTTCCCCAGGAGCAGGAGGGGGCCTCACCAGTCAGCAGTGGGGGATGAGATACTGAGGGCTCCAGGAGGAGGATGGGCTGCAGGTGGGATGCCAAAGTACCCCCTGCCTCAGGCTCTAGGCCTGGGGGCAGGAAGAGGGGACCATGGGGGCTCCCTAGGACAGGCCCCCGGGGCCCCAAAGCAGGATGAGTCCTTCGGTCGCCATCAGCCTGGGAGAGAAGCAGAGGGTGAGCAGGAGGAGGCTAGCCAAGGAGGAACTGAGTTATAGGCTAAGAATAAAGGAGATGTAGAATAAAGATTGGATTGGGGAGAGGCGATGTAGGAGAAAGACTTAGATGAAGAAGAGGAGGAAGAAGTGAATGGCAAGGAGGAACTGGGACAAGGGTAGAGAGGGCTTGGAGTACGGAGGAAATGCCCTGGTCACTTACCCTGGTGGTGGCAGGTAGCCCCAGGGTGATTTCGGGAAGCGTGGACACCGTTGGCAAGGCAAATGGGGCAACTGAACTTTCCTGTAGTCGAAGCCTCTGGGCTAAAATCTCCTGCCATAGGGAACAGGATGAGAGGTCATATCCCTCAGACTCTCCCCCACATTCTCTAGGATCTGTACTCTAAATTCCCAAGGGGTGCCTAGTTGGGTTCCAAAGGCTTGAAGGTACTCCAGTGGCCCTCCCTGGGTCCCATGATTGTTGCCCAGCAAGCAGATTGATAAGGATGGGGTATTTACCTCAGAACCCATGGCAGGTATGGGGCCATGCTCACTGTCGTTAGGGGAGCTGCAGCCTGAAACAGGTGTGCTGCTACTGCTAGGGGATGAATCTGGAATGTTGGGAGGAAAGGAAAGAGATGGCCAAGGATGAGGAACAAGGTCCAGTCCTCCTCACCCCTAAATACTTTCTGTTCATCACCACTCCCTACCAAGCCCCAGCCCCAAAGTCAGTTAGGTCTTCATTTCCTTCGTAAAATTGTCCTTTCTCTGAAGTGGGGGACAGAGCAGCAGTAACCTCACTCCCACCCCACCATCCCCAACCCCAGGAATCTCTGCCTGATGCCTGGCCTGCTTTGAAAAGATCTCCTAAATCCACCTCACCCCCAAGGGGCTCAGTGGGGCGCCGACGAAGGCTGGGAGGAGCGCTCTCCTTTCGGAGCAGTGGGTTCTTCCTCAGCTCCAAAGACTTCTTGGGCTTGTAGCGCAGCTTCAAGTTGGGCTCTGAGACTGTGGAGAGAATTAGAATTACCCCAGGGTCCCTGCCCCTCTCCACTCACCCTCCCTTTTGGGTTCTGTCCCTCTCCCTTCAAAGAAGTAAGGGGAATAGCAGAAAAGAGCCTATACTTTCTCTCATAGACCCTCCCCTGGCATTTCCTTCCCTCTCAATTCTTTCTTTGTCCCTGACCAGAGTTATCTCTTCCGTCATTTACCTCCCAGCCCCCACCACCCCTGGTTCTCTCCCCAGCTCACCTGTCTTACGCAGGGGAAAATGTTCTGGGGAGTCACTGAGCAGAGTGGGAACTGTGGGCAGGAAGCTGTTCAGCACAGTGGGGGGCGCTCCTTCTGTCTCTAGAGACCCCAGGGTTCTGTGGAGAAGATGCTCAATGGGACTCTAGTGCCTGCAGGTATATAACTGCACAGGGCACTGAGAAGCCTTTCATGGGATCTCATCCACCTCGGTACTGAGGCTTCCTATGTCTCTGGCACCACACATTAGGAGGCGCAGAACTGATTCCACTGGGGAAGTTGAGAGAGCAATGTGCAGGGCCAGGGACTTGGAGTCAGGCAAGGGAGCAGGGCAGAGCAGGGACCATGAGCTTCCAGAAGACAGCTTAGGCAGCTGGGTGGATAGAATGCCAGGCTTGGAGTTAGGAAGGCCTGAGTTCAAATGTGACCTCGGACACTTACTAGGCATATATATATAAAACTCTGGACAAGTCACTTAACCACTCTTTGCCTCAGTTTCCTCATCTGTAAAAAGAGGATAACAATAGCACCTATCTCCCACAGGTGTTGTGAGGATCAAATAGAATATGAGCTGTAAGCCCTTAGCACAGTGCCTAGTCCATAGTTAGCACTATTTAAATGTGAGTTCATATTATTCCAGAAGGGCATCAATGGGTCTCGGAAACTTCTTGTGTCTAGTTCACAGGGTCATAGGATTTAAAGCTAGAAGACAAGCCAGACGTTATTGAAACTCACCCTCATTTGACACAAGAGGAAACTGAGGCCCAGTGAAAAGAAGGAAGGGTTCAAGGTCACGTAAATAGCCAAGTCAGGACCTGAACACTCTAACTTGCTTCCTTCTGTACCATTTAACCCCTTCGTGAATGAGGAAACTGAAGTCTAGAGAGCTGACTTGTCCAAGGTCACAAGGTAAGAAGTAGAAGAAGCAGGACTCAAACTTCAGTCCTCAGACTCCAGCTCTTCACACTAGCCCATGGCTTCTCTGAAGGACAGTCCCCAGCTGACCCCTTATTCTAGGCTCCAGAGGGCAGAACTGTGGCACAACTGGTCTCCTTGCCTCAATCTCTCCCCTCTCCAAACCAGACTCCTCAGAGCTGCTGGAGATCTTCCTAGAGCCAAGGGATGCTTTGTTCAATCAATTCCTTTGGCTCCCTATTAGTACCTCTAGGATCAAACACAATCTCCCTTGTTTGACATTTAAAACCCTTCATAACCTGGCTCCAACCTACTTTTCCAGGTTTTTTATACATATAGTATTATGTATTATCTGGTCCAGTGGCCAAACAGACCTTGTCCTTGCATATACTATTGCATCTCCTTGCCTTTGCATACGCTGTCTCCTTTGCTTGGAATGACCTTCTCCTCTCTGGCTTCTCAGAAACCCTAGTTTCCCAAGCACCATCTCCTATATGAGATAAGGACTTTCATGATCCCGCCCCCCAGCTCTTGGTGCCCCCTTCCCTAATACCTTGTATGTATTTTGTATATATTTATTTTTTTTCTTTTGGGAGAGGGGAAGGTAGGGCAATTGGGGTTAAGTGACTTGCCCAAGGTCACATGGCTAGTTTTGTGTCAAGTGTCTGAGGCCGGATTTGAACTCAGGTCCTCCTGACTCCAGGGATGGTGCTCTGTTCACTGTGCCACCTAGCCGCCCCTTGTATATATTTATAAGTGTACATGTTTCCCCTAATGGAACAGAAGCAGCTCCTTGAGGGCAGGGGCTGATTTTTGTCTTTGTATTTTCATCGCTTAGAACCATGCCTGGCACACAGGAGCCACTGGACAAATTCTTACTGATTTCATTCATCAGTGGCTAGAAGGAGTAGTTCCATGCACTATTATCTAACATTCTGGAGGCTTTGAGGCTTGGGTGAGGTGGTCAGAGCAATGGGGCACAGACCATTCCTGACACTGGAGATGCCCCTGCCCTAAGTACTGTGATGTGTGTGACACGTGTGTGTGTGTGTGAGACACATGTGTGTGTCCAGAAGGGTTTTAAAGGAAGAGAACTTTGTGGGCAGTGGGCTGCTGTTGTGTATGTGTTAGGGATGTGTGTCTGAGGAGGTAGCCGTGTTCTTTTTGTGGGGTAGTTGGTGTCAGAGCTAGGGAGTGGTGGGGGCATGGAGGGAGCTGGTTGGTGTGTGCTTTGGGGGTCATAGCTTTTTTGTTATAAATAGGGAGTTAATGTACATGGGTGGGGGGAGGGGAGAGAAGGACTCACCTGAAGGGGATGTTGGAATGGGTGGTTCTTTCCAGTGCTGCCTGTTGCTTCTTCAGAATGACTTCAGCCAATTTCTGTTTCACAGCATGGCTGGCCACAGCACCTGGGGGTAGGGGATAGGGGGGATGGAAGGAGGGAGGGAGAAGGTGAGTGGGCTCCTAGCACACTCTGTCCACTGCCCAGCTTAGGCCCCCAGCACTAGATGTACCAGGAACTCTCTCCCCATCCCCCGGCCTTTCTGTTCTTCCTCTCTTTCTCAGAGCCAACAAATACAGTTAGTTATACAACACACACACAGGTTTAGAGCCAGATAAACTGCTGTGTGAGGGTCAACATGGCTATAGAGAGGACCAAAGAATTTCTAACACCTCCTTCCTCCCTGCTCTCCACTTCCCACCAAAGACACAAACAACCAGGAAAAGCCAACCAGCCCTGGTGCTTGCCCCAGGGTAGGTCAGGGGCATCTGGGGGTGAGAACCAAGAAGAGGCCTCCTTTATTTACTCCGTTTGCTCTTGTCCTTGTGCAGAAGTTGCCTCAGCTCCTGCTCTTGATGGCCTCCTGGTGCCTCTTGCACTGGAGTCTCCAGGGAGAGCTGGGGATGGAGTGATGGAGAAAGAAGTCAGGACAGTAAGGGGGACAGTAATGGGCTGAGATGGCTTGAGGGAAACACTTGGGGACTAATGTGTGGGTGTATGGGAGTCATACATCTACGGATATATTTGAGGCCCTGGAAGAGACTTACCTGAATGTGTTCAACCTGTTGGTGCTGTAGACCAGCAAGGAAGAGCTGGTGGTGCAGATGTTGAGAGCGCTGAAGGGCCAGCAGAGTTGGTTCTGATGCAGGCTCCACAGGGGGCCTCTGCCCCACCCGAAGGTCCATGGGCTGGAGCTGAGGGACTGGCAGTGCTGGATGGAAGGTGGAACTGGCTGAGGGCATGAATTGGAGACAAAGGGAAACATTGTATAAGGAGCAGGAGAGCTGCCCTGATCACTTCTCCTGCCCACCCCATTCATACACCCCGGCTTAGAACTGTGGCCCTCCTGCAACAGCCAGTGAGCTTGGGAGTTGTGGAGCCAGTCCCTCTGGCCCTCAGCCTCACAGTCCTCCAATCTTTCTTTCACCCTGTGATGAATCCTGCTTTCCCTAGAACTGAAGGGCCCATTCCCAGTAGAAGCAGACTTCAAAAGGGCTAAATGTAGAGGTAGTGGAGTCTGGTATGGACCCATTCAACTCCTCCACCAGTGTAGTGGGATCTACACTATTCCTCTTGGGCCTTGCTTCTGCCATCTGCTAAATGGAGAGGGCCTTCCTGAGAACAGGCTAAGTGACTGGCACCTCTAGCTTCAGACTTCTGACTCCTGAGTTACTCGGGGTAATCTTGCCCACAAAAATGAATCATTCAGTTCATTTAGACCTGTGCTAACGTAGTTACTGCATCCTCTAGTGCCCTCTCTGCCCAGTGGCACAGCAGGGACTACAGGCACAGCTGTCTCTTCTTGGAGTGCCCTCCCCACCCACTGCCAGGCCGGCCCCTCCATGGTGCTGGGAACCCTGCCAAGGTCTTGGGTGAAAATGGCTATTTATAGCCAGCTCCCAGAGCAGGTTCCACCAAGCACAGCCGGTCCCTGCAGTCAGAGAAGCTCAGGGTGGGGAGGAGGGAGGGAGGGAAGGAGGGAGGGAGAGAAAGTATCCAGGAAAAGGGAAGGGTTGTAGAGGGTGGAGGGTGGTGCTTGTCCTACCTGGTAACCCAGAAAAGAACCGAAGAAACCTTCCAAAAGGGGAGACCTATTTTTTCAAAAATTTTAAATGAAAAGACAACTACCACCACCTTTTTTTTGGAGGGGCACATTCACGATGTAGGCAGCTCCCTTAAAAGGGACTTCCTCTATCAAAGCAGATCAGCACATTTCTGGCAACTTTTAATCTGAGAGAAGTGCCTGGGGCAATGGGAGGGGAGGTGAATTACCCCAAGGTAATTCCTGCCGGTAGCAGGTGCTCACATCCCTCCAGCCACACTATTTCTTCCAAGGTAGGATTTCTTCCAAGTGGATGGCAAATATTCCAAAGTCTAGTTTCCTCAAAGCAGGGCACCTAAGAAGGAGCCAGGCTGCCAGGGGCTGATGGAAAGGTGTGGGGCGGGATGGCATAATAGGAAGGACCCTAATTTAGGAGTCAGGAAACAAGAGTTCTAGTCCCGGCTCTTTTACTAACTAGCCATGGGACCTTTGGGGAGTCACTGTACTTCTCTGTACCTCAGTATCTCAATCTGTAAAATAGGAGGGCTGGATTAGATGCCCCATTGGCAGCCTGGAGAAACCTATTTTTTCAAAGGAATGGTTTTAAATATTGAAGGAAATGCTAAGTTTCAGTTCAAGGACTGTGAAAACAAAAATGTAAGTTTTTCCCCCTTCCAAGTTGATGGATTTTCTGGGTTAGCTCCAGGTTAAGATTAGATGATCTTGGGGCAGCTAGGTGGCAGTGAGTAAAATCGCCTGCCCCAGAGTCCGGAGGACCTGAGTTCAGTTTGGCCTCAGACACTTAACACAAAAAAAATGGCCGTGTAACCTCGGCAAGTTACTCAACCCCAATTGCCCTCCAAAAAAGGTGAAAAAAAATAAAAAATAATAAAACGAGGGGTGGCCAGGTAGCACAGCAAGTAAAAGCACAGGCCCCAGTGTCGGGATGATCTGGGAATCGAATCCGGGCTCAGACACTTAGCACCACACACAGAAATAACTGGCCATGTAACCTTGAGCAAGTTACTTAACCCCAATTGCTTAAAAAAAATTAAAATAAAATGTTTAAAAAAAAAAGGTTAGATGATCTCTACAATCTTTCCCAACTCTGTGGTTCAGTACAAAGCCCAGCAGAGTTAGAGTCAAAGGACTTGGATTCAAATCTCAGTTTAGCTACTTACTACCAGCAAGGCAGACAGGGGACAGAGCACTAGGCTTGGAATCATGAAGACTTATCTTTATGAATTCAAATCTGGCCTCAAACACTTACTACCTGTGTGACCCTGGGTAAGTCACTTAACCCCGTTTGCCTCAGTTCCTCATCTAACTGGAGAAGGAAATGGCAAACCACTCTAGCATCTCTGCCAAAAAACCCCAAAATGGCACCGCAAAGGGTTGGACACAACTGAACAACAACAAACTTATATGACTTTGTGAAAACCACTGAACCTCTTTAGGCTTCATCTATAAAATTAGGGGGTTGGCCTAGATAAACTCTTAAGATTCCTTCCAGTTTTAAATCTATGATTCTGTCATCCCAAAGAAACCAGATGGCTATTCCATGGTCTTGGGAGTCTGCTTCAGGGTAAACTTCTCAGGTTTCCCAGAGACTAAGTCCTGTCCCCTGAAGGGGTCCCAAAATTCACATATTTCCTTAAATTCTGGGGGCTAGAGGTAACATAAAGCTATGTAGATTTGCTCAGGACCCCTACTGATGAGAGAGAAGGGAAAAACCAACTTCTCAGAAATGGTTAAATCCTGACTAAATCTATGCTTTTTTGTTTGGCCTTTCTTTGTATCTCCTATGCTAAGCACAATGACCAGAACATAAGTACTTAATAAATGTTGATTGATTTGACAAGTCCAAGGGCTTTGGCCACACCTAGCCCAGTGTAGAAACTTGGGGCTTGCTGACTGGCCACTAATTTTCACTTATGTCATTTTTTTAGCTATGTGGCTAGTCATGCAAGTCACTTAACCTTTATGTACCTCAGTTTCCTCATCTGTAAAATGGGGGTAATAATAAAGGAAGGGCAGTGAAAGGAATAAGCATTTATTAAGGGCCCACCATGTGCCATGTAATGTGCTATGTACTTCATAAATATTATATCATTTGATAATAGCACAATAATAATATTAATAATAACAGCACCTATCTCAGTAAGTTGTGACAGTCAAATGAGTTGCTGTAGCATGTCAAGTTCTTTGCAGACCTTAAAGCACTAACTATATCAATGTTGACTCATACAGACTGACACTGGGCTAGAGGGCTGCTTGGGTGGGAGGGTTGCTGCCTAGGAGCCTGGGAATCCCTCTCATGGGAAGCCTGGCATTTATGGCCCTCCACAATCTATCCTTATTACTTTCTTACACAAACTCTGTTCCAAACAAGTTCACTTGCTATCCTTAGAGCACGCCTCACATAGCTCCTCCTGCCTGGACTGCCTGCCCTCCTTACTCTTTGCTATTTATCTATACTCTGTACATTCTTCAAGGTCCTGCTCCTCCATGCCTTAGCAGATCTACAGCTCTTACTCTCTGTACCACTTATCTGACTTTTTCCCATCTCCCTCACTAGTTTCTAAGCTCTTACCCCTAGAGCATCTAAAATGGCATCATACGTGTACTAGAAGAGAGGCTTTCCTTGTTATATTTTGTAGTAGGAGTTAGGCTGATAGGTACCTTCTTTTGCTTTTCTGTCCCTGCCACTCCAGCACATTTCAGCCCTTCTCTATCCCCATCTACAGATCTCATACTCACTCAGTTTTTTCAGCAGATGAACCCTGTACCTTCATGGCCTAACCTGCCTAACAAAGGATGGATTTGAAAGTGGGAAGGATTGGGAAAGTGATGGATGGGGCACAGGTCAGGATTTCAGATGGCTGGGAGAGGTGCGGGTGTGGGGGAGATGGGGGCATGAGACAAAGCTATATTGGGAAGATCGCTGGACTTGAAGCTGGAAGGCCTGAGTCAGAGTTCTAGTTCTGCTACTGGATGCTGGGTGATCTTGGGCAAGTAACCTTTCTGAGTTTCAATTTCTTTATATATAAAATGGGGATAATAATACCCTTCTTTCTTCACAGGGTTATTGTGAAAGTCAAATGAGATTATGTATGTGAAAATGCTACATATATACATACATATAAAAAAACATAATAATATTTGGTTCTGATCCCTCCCAGGGTGGCCTACCAGTAAAAAAAAAAAAAAATGGAACCCTGGGGCTTCAAGGAAGTTGTAGAGCAGGAGGTCGGGAATGGCAAGAAATGGACAAATTGTACATAACCTTCTACACATGGACTAAACACATGTTCCACCTACCAAAGCCTAAACAACAGAGCATAGACAGTATCCTTCTCCTCAGCTCTCCACCCTGTCCCCTTACTAGATTCAATAGACATAAGAAGAACCTCTGTCTTTTCGCTCTATTTTGAGCTCCCTCTAATCAGGGATGAGATCTGGAATAGCCTATGAGAAGTAGACTGAAAAGCCCCACTCTTCAATTCTTCCCTATGAAATAAAACCCACTTTTCTCCCTAGTCACTTGAAGCCTAGAATCCCATTCTCACAACTCCATTCCATTCTACCTAAAGGCTTGTCTCCCCTCCTTTTCTTGTCCCTTAGTTTCCTATTCTTCTTGTGTCCTGCCTATAGCACTCCTCCAATTCCCCAACCTTGAGGTTAAGCTCTTACCTGTGCCAGTGGGGCTGGAATACTGGGGGCCAGGGCTCACCTGGGTCCCATCTGCAAAGAGAGAAAGATGAGTGAGGAAGCTGCAGAGAGGAAAATAAAATTAAGGAGGGATTGGGCTATGTTAGGGCAGAAAGAAGAAAAAGAAAGGACCAATACTGGGGGATCTCTGGGGCTTTCTATTTACTTCAACCTCACATCAGTCTGAGCTCCCACAAACCTGGGGTCTCAGCCAAAGAGGAGTTACTATGTCCCTTCCTTTCCTCAAATACAGATGTTGGCTGGGAGCATGTTTCTCAGCCCTCTCTCCTACACATCCAAATGAGTTTCATGGACATAAGATCACAAAATCTAGACCTGGAAAAATATCATAGAGATGATCTAGGCCAGGGGTTCTTTTCCTGAGGCTCATGAACTTATTAAAAAATATTTTGATAACCCCATTTTAGTATAATTGGTTCCCTTTGTAATCCTATATATTTTATACTATACATTTAGAAATATTATTCTGGCACCTAAGTCCTTGGCATTGTCATATGATTTAACGCCAGAAATTGATATGGTTTTATCAGTAGAAATGGCATTAAAGAAGTAGCATTACTACCTTTTTTGTCATTGCATCCTAAGGACCAGGGCTTTTCCATCTGGCTAGCAGCTGAAACCTTCCCTATCAGAAGGCGAGTCTTCCTGAGAGCAGAAACCGTCTTACTTTTCTGTTTGTGCCCCCAGCACTAAGAACAACAGCGCCTGCACACAGTAATCACTTGGTGATTGCTTCATTCATTCATTCATTCATTCATCTGTCCTCCATAGGTTTCATGAGGCTGCCGAAGAGCTCCATGACATACAAAACCCTGTTCTAATCCAATCCCCTCTTTTTATGGACAAGGACAGAGAGCTGGGAACTGGAATGACTTGCCCAGCATTATGCAGGTGGGAAGTAGCAGAAATGATATTCAAACCTCTGACTACAAATCCAGTGCTCTTTCTGTTAGCCCATTCTGCTTTCCATCCTGTATCTGTCTAGTCTGAAGATGTTTCGTGAATAGACAACTGTCCCCTTTCTTACAGTCCCCTCCCTCCAATCTCTAAATCCTTAGAGTATCCCTTCCCTGAGACACTAATTGCTTACCAGGGTGGGCAGCAAAAATAGGCCTCCTCCTGTAGCTTGAATGGTGAGGTGCTGGGAGGGACCCAGCAGGACACATGCTAAGTGCTTAATAAATGCTTTATCTAGAGATCCAGAGATCTAGTATTCACCCAAACCTGCAATTTCATTAGCATAGGAAACACCTACCAATGCAGACAGTTTTTCAGCTACTTGAGTCTTGGAGAATTTCCAGAGAGACTTACCCAGGGTCACACTCTCAGTAGGTATAAGAGATGGAACTTGAACTCATGTCTTCTCAACTCTAAGGCTGACTCTCTACCACTATTTTACCTCTCAAATTAATAATAATACTTTATACTTATATGACATTTAATCAGTAAAATAAAGTATTTACCTCTCAGTCCTCACAAGGTTTATACTTTGGGTAGATATTAGAATTATTATTATCCTCATTTTACAGATGAGGAAACTGAGGTTCAGAAATGTTAGGTGACTTGCCCAAGGTCACACAGCAAGTTAGTGACAAAGCCAGGTTTGGACCTTAGACTTTAAGCCCAGCATGCTAGGTCTGGAAGGAAAGGTTAAAATGAAAATGCCAGTCAGTAGTGGAGGCTGGAGAAATAAGCCTTAGGCAAGCTGGAGATAAGTCGGAGAAGGCATGAGAACTAGGAGAAGGGATGTGAGGTTTAAGTGGCAGGGCAGAAGATAACTTAAGATACTAGGGAAAGGACCCTTAGACTAGAGCCACCTCTCACTGACCTTCCCATTCCCTCCAAGGAGGCCATCCCATCCCCCTCCACACCTGCCTTGCTACAAAGTTAGTCCCTTCCTGGCATCCAACCACTTCATCTTCATGCCTGGAGTCTGCAGGGCCCTCGAGTTGGAGCACCACCCAGAAGTCATTCAGACTTGGCATCTGAGACCTCTCCTGGAGAAAGGACACAAAAAGGATGACGTAGGGAAGAATGAGGCAGAGGCAAAGCTCTGTGTACTTGGGAGAGGTGGTGGAGGGGAAGGAGCCAAAGCTAGTGAACAAGCTTAAGGAAAAGGGCAGGCAGGGATACGCAGAATGATAAGAACAACCTATCCCAGGCCCCACTTCTAACTGTGATCTTAAACTTAGCCCTGAGGCTGAAGTCAAGGGAAAGGTTGTCAGGCAGAGGCACAGAGGCTGCTTGGAGAGGTACCAGGTCCAAAATTCTTTAACCAGAATGTGTGGATGTTGAATAATCTCTTGCCTTCCCCAAAGTAAAACTGCTCAGCTCAAACCTGGAGAAAGGTTGAGAGATGTGAGAGAGGATAAAGGAACTCAGGAAGGAGAGGGAATAGTGCCCTAGGCGAACACACTCAAACCATCCTAGTACCACCTAAAGAGGCAGGTGGGATGTTTTTAAGAAAGCCAACTGGCTAGTGCTGCTTTGTTCTGGTTTCCTTCTTAGCAGCAGCCACTTCCAAATACTGAGGTCAGAGAACTCCCTGAGGGCATCATATTACTTAGGGGGTGGGAGCTCAGGACATAAGAGGGTATAGAAACATACCTACCCTTTACTGTCCACTCTCTCATTTCCCCCACTTGTTCAGCCTCCCAAACATACCAAAAGCATTCCTGACTTGGTGCTTTAACTCATACTGCTGGATCTGCACTCCTCCTTGCCTGTCCATCCTTCAAAGCCAGAAACCTCTTTATAGTCTTCTTTGACCACTTCAGTACAAATTGATCACTTCCTTTCTGACTTCCTTGACTTCCAATAATCTTGATGATTTCCCTTAGAATCACGTACTATGAGTCTGGGCATTTTAACCACTGGTGTTGTGTTCTTTCTAATCTACTCCTTTTGTCTCTCTACATTTTAAGCTTTTCTCAAACAGTATAGGGCCAGAAGGCTACTAATAGCAGATACCCAATAGTTATTTGTTCAACTGATAACACACACTCCTTCCTGGCTACCTGCCCTCAGATCAGCATAGATCTTTAGAAGTTGGCATTTTCTCTGACAATGTGAGCCCTTCCCCATGTGAGAATGCTTCTCCCACTCTGGAATCTACCAACACCTCCATTTTTCCAAACAAGCTCTACCCTATCGCCTCCCCAGAGAAGATGAGGTGAATGCCCTTGGCCTTCCAAGATTCTTGAAAGACAAGCCAAATCAAATAAACAGCTATCCATAAGGAAAGGTCTCCTTAACTCTGACTGTGTGGAGCATGCTCAATAACCAGTCACTCTCCCTCAGCTATTCCTCTACTTTGTCCCAGCCCAACCACACCAGGTCAGTGAATATCACCAGCTTTGATGCCCTGGAACTCAGCCAGATTTCTCTGAGCTCCTGCTTAGGCCTGGTAACTCCACACATCAGGTACCATGCTTTCCCTCCAGGGAGGAAAAGAATCAATGGCCCTGAACTCTGAAGTGTTTGTTACTGGGCTTGAAAAGGATGTTTTCTGACAACCTAGGTTATAAACAACTCTCAAAAAAAACCCTATGTGCTGGCAACTAGAGCTGCTTTTCTGAAAGTAATTCCTGGTGAAATCATTTGGCACCGTCGAATGCTGTGCTCAGCTAGGAAGTCTGAAGCCATACTGGGACAGAAAGGGAGCCCTGGCAGACACCTTTTTCCTTTTGTCATACAAAGGGGAAACAAAGGCCTGGAATGGAAAAACAACTCATTTAAGGTTTTGAAGTACCAGACAGAACCAGAATGTAAACACTTGCTTCTAAGTCTGGTGTTGAATTTGGGATACCTTGCCTTCTTATCATCTCCAAAGAAATGTTACCTGCTTTTAAGAACTGAAACAATGATCAAAGAAGGGAGTAAATGGGAATACACAGGGGATGAGAAAAATGAAGGCAGTAGGCTGAAGGTGGGATGGGGCAGAGTAAGGAGTAAAGTATAGCCAACCCAACTAATCATAGCAGTCTGTGGCAGAAGACTCTCCGTCTCAAAAGATCTTTCCTTTTAGCTCCCTTTCTCTCTTCTCTCCTCTTATAGGGTCCCAAAGATGAACCTTACTTTCCCTCCTTGGAGACCTGGAATCTAAAGGTGTCTAGGTCTTGCTGAGATTGTACCCATTGAAATACCATACTTACCCCACAATTGGGGTACTTGGCTACATAGTTACTGAACCAGACAGCCTCAGGAACTCATGTCTCATCTTGCTCTGATAGATTCAACCATACATTATAGTAGTGCCCCAAACAGCCCCAGCAGCAATATGTCTCCCAACCCCAGCCCCCTCAACCCTTGTCATTATCCTCTTCTCCAGCTTCTGATTGGTGGTCCAAGCTTCTGGCCTTAGCCTTACTCACTTAGTTTAAAAGTGAGGAAGATGTTAGAGAAAAAACACTATACTGACAGTAACATTTATCCAGTGAGTTTCAAGAACTTGCCTTTGCTTCTGGACTCTATCTGGTCAACTGGTTCTCTTATGGGCTGTGTTCCATAACAGACATGTCACTAACTGCGCTCCATGGTACATAACACTAAAAGCTCAGCTCCTTTCCTAGACCCCGAACCCCTGAATCAGCCAACCAGGAAGGAGGGGCTGGTGGACCCGGATCACAAAGGTGATCACTGCCCCAAGTGAGGGGAGAGAAAACAGACCTAAGAGGCAAGAGTTCTGGCTCTACTCCCCTTCCATCCCTCCTGGAGCTTGTTTCCACTTTTTGATTGGAGGGGGAGTTCTAAGAGGTGAGAACAAGAATTTAGAGCTGGAAGGGCCCTTAGGAGCCATCTAGTCCAACCCTTCATTTTATGAATGAATAAACTGAGGCCCAGAGAAATTCAGTGACCTGCCCAAGGTCACACAGATGATGACAGGTGGGATTTGAACCCACACCTTCTGATTTCTAATCCAATATTCTTTTCTATTGTACCATGTTTACTCAGTAATATTTCCCTGCCAGAGCGAGAAGGAAAGCAAGAAATCTCAGGCATGAGCTGGTTTCGAGATGGATTTAGAAATCCTGCCTCTCAGGCCTGTGTGAGGGTAATACAGGAAATTAAGGGATAGTCTGTGCTAAGAAAGGGGCTATTCTTCCTGTAACAGGGTAAATGGTGGGAAGGGAGTTGGGTGAAGAAACACATAATAACCCCTAGAAGGCTTTGTCTTTCATGGGGAAGGTTTGTTAATATTTAGGCCTAGGACTTTCACTTCTTGCTGTGTAATCTTCTCAACTCAAAGGGCCAGGAGCTGCTAGGGAAACCTCTTATCACATAAAACCTGCTTGCCATAAATGGCCATTTCCCAGCTTCCTTTACCACCTGAACCTATCTGCTACCACTCCACCTGGCTCTATTTCTTTCCATCTCTCATTCTGACTCTGTGTGTTCTGCCTACTTCATCCCCCTTACTTTATTTTCTCTTCGCTGCCTCTATTTTATTCTTGTTCAACTCTCTCCCATCCCCACCCCATCCCTGCCTGATCCATTCTTCTCCCTAGCACTTTTCCCACTTCTCTATCCTCCATATTCTGTGCCCTCCTTTCACTCCTGATCCTTCTACAGCTTCTCTCTGTGCACATCACAATCCCCCTAGTGTGGATCCTCATCATCTATCTCCTGAACTAATTACTCATTTTTCCTTACACATGCTACATTCCAGTCAAACTGAACTACTTGCTTTCCTTGTGAATTCTATTTCCTGCTCCTGGGCCTTGGCAAGGTGGTCTCCTCCATCTAGAATGCTCTCCTTTCCTTATCTGTGCCTCAGGCAACTCCTCTCTCCCTCCAAGTTTCAGTTAAAGTATCACCTTCTTAAAGAAATTCCTTCCCATATTTTCCCAGTTTAGTTCCCTCACTATGTGTTTATTTTGTATATATCCAGTGTTTCTTTGCGAACATGTTCTATTCCCCTAGCAGAATGCAAGGTCCTTCAGGGAGGGACTGGCTCACTTGTATATCTAAATCCTTAGCACCTCGTGAGTCCTTACATAAATGCTTTTTGGTTGATTGGTTGGTCCTTCAGCCATCATTTCCTTTTTCCACAAGCCAACTGATGTGGACAGGGATGAAGGTTGAGAACAGAGTGAAGATGGGGAATAGTATCTTAGAATTTAGTGCTAAAAGAGAACGAATCTAGTCTAACTGCTTCATTTTATAAAGGAGCCAAATAAAGCTCAGAATAGTCAAGTGATACAAAGGCAAACAAGACATTCTTGCCCATAAAAATATTTTTTCATGTTTTTTATTCTCAGTATAGTGTCTCATATGTAGGCACTTAATAAATTTAGGCTTAATTTATAAGATTGATTGAAGCATATCTGCCTCAAATTAGCTAAGAGGTGCAACAGATAAGAGCACTGGTCCTGAAGTCAGGAAGATTCCCCTCCCTGAGTTCAAACCTGGCTTCAGACACTTGCTAGCTGTGTGACCTTGGGCAAATCACTTAACCCTGTTTGCCTCAGTTTCCTCATCTGTGAGCTAGAAAAGGAAATCGCAAACCATTCCCATGAGCCCTAAGAAAACCCCAAATGGGGTCATGACAAGTTGGACATGATTGAAAAATAACTAAAAACAGGACAAAATATGGGAATATATTTTGAACAATTCAGAACAATTGATGCTCAGTCAATTAATAAACATTTATTAAGCACCTACATATACCAGGCACTGTTCTAAGCACTGAGGATACAAAGAAAGAGAAAGGACAGTCCCTGCTCTCAAGAAGCTCAGTCTAAAGGAGGTGACAACGTGCAAATGCACAAAAAAGACATAAACAGGATGGACTGGTGATAATAAATAAGAGTGAAGGCGCTAATTTTCTGCTGAACAAGCAAGCCAGCCTTAAGGGCTCTGGTAGGGTCATGGGATGGTGAAGCAGTGGGAAATATAGGGATAGGAGCAGTACCACTTTTGGTGGGAGTGGGAGGGGGCTGTCAGAGATATTCCCCATGTCTACCCTGGTTCTGCTGTACCAACCCCCAGGTCCCTGATGGAACCTCAAGTTAGCAGCTTAGGGGTGGGGGCAGGGGCAAGGCAATGATGCTGCCCACCTCATTCCACTGGTCTATCTATGCCTTCTGATTCTTTCATACTTAGTATGAGGGTAGTTGCATTAGTCATCAAGGAGAGTCAGCTCCTCTGACAGTGGAGCAAAATAGGGGGCAAGTGGGCTGGCATCCCACAGCACAGGGACACCTTTACCTTGTCAGCAGGAGTAAAACTCCTGTCAGTTAGGAGTGGAAAGGGACAGTGATGACTACGTCCATGGCAGAAGAGTGGGAGCACATTCCTGCCCCAGAGGACAGTCAGGCTGAGCCAAGGGAGCTGGAAACACAGCAGTCTGGGAAACTGTGGCAGGCAGGTAGGGCAGTAGCAGCTTTCTCCCACAGTGGGTTATTGTACCCTAACCCCCTGTGAGCCAGCCACCTTTGAGGCAGCCGCAAGATAGTTATTTTTAGCCTGTGACACCTGGGTATTTTGCTACCTCAGGATGTCCGGTTTGGAGCCTCTTTCTGGGAATCCCACATGCTGCTGTTGTAAACAGCCCCACGAGGCCAGCAGTGTTGTCTGGGAGCCTGCCCGGCCCCTTCTTCTTGCTCCCGCTTAGGGTGAGTCAAACAGGAAGTGGCTGTAACCATGACAGTGGGAGAGAGAGCTCCAAGGGGGTGGGAGAAAAGGCCTCCTTGGCTCCTTGCCCCCTGGCATCAATTAAGCAAGTATTTATCAGTCAACAAGCATTTATTAAGCACCTACTAAGCAAGCCCACGTATGAGGTGCTTGGGGGGTTCAGATATAAAGAAATTATACCTACCCTCAAAAAAACTTACATTCTAACAGGAGAGATAAGTACATATAGAAAAATATGCAGAATATAGAGTGAATAAATACAAAGTAGTTAAATACTGTGTGTTTTAGGAGGAGGGCCACTAGCAGGTCGTGAATAGTGTGTGTGTGTGTGGGGGGGGAGGGATCAGGAACGGATCAATCCTATTGGCAACAAATGCTGGGAAACTGCCCAGTCGGCATATGCCAGGGATAGTGAAGCTGCCAAACCCGAGTCATTGAGCCCTAGGGAACATCAGGATGCTGTAAAGGCTAAGGTCAGGGACATCAAGGAGATGAAGGCAAGCCAGCGATGTGGTCAGTCCCAAACATGAAAAACAAGGTCTTTCAGAGGTCCTGTTATTATCTCCATTTTACAGATGAAGAAACTGAGACAAACATGGGCTAAGTGACTTAACGGGAGTCACAGCTAGTAAGAGCCTGAGGCCAGATTTTAATGTCCCCATTTCCTACAGTCCTTGAGCCATAGATTTCCCCCAGTAAACTGGAAGATGAAATGGGGGCTAGAATAGAGGACAAGAAACACAATGTTACTTCATATGGGTGTTCACAATGAGACAGGTCTTAATCTGGACTTTTTCCATGAGGACTCTGGAGCTCATAGCCATCTGGCAAGTATTCCTAAGATTTCTCTTCTCCAAGATATCTAGAGAGTTCTTATACTGACAGAAGTTTCACAAAATAGTTCTGTCCCATAAGCTAGCCAGCACTGGGGTCCTTCCCATTCTTAAAGATCTCCAGGGGCAGTTTGCAATCTCCCCCTTCTGACATATTACAGCCGTGAGCTGGGAAGTTTGCTGTGATGTCTACCTAACATGTTTACTATTTTAATCAAGTTTTGCGTGCGTGAGTGTCAAAAGCTGTCCCTGGTCAAAAGGAAACGAACAAGCCATTTTCAAAGAAGATTTGCAAACTATCAACAAACATGTGAAGGCTGTTCCAAATCACTAATAATAAGAGAAATGCAAATTAAAACAACTCTGAGGTTTTCCTTCACACTCAGCAAACTGGCAAAGATGACAAAAGATAGAAATAGATAATGTTGGAGGGGCTGTTGGAAGACAAAACACGCTGATACACTGCTAATAGCACTGCAAATTGGTCTAAACCATTGTGGAAAATAATTTGGAAATATTAAAAAAAAAAGTCAGTCTTTGCACTTTATGCTCTTTGACCCCGAGATCATACCACTTTGAGCAAGGAGGTCAAAGACAGAAAGGTCTCAAGTATACCAGAATATTCACGGCAACACCTTTTTTGTGGTAAGGAAAAAAACAAAACCAAACCACAAAGCAAAACACTGGATACATCTTCAACCTCATCAATCGGGAAAGTGCTGAATAACTGTGGTATAAGAGTGTAATGGGTCATTAGTGTGCACAGAAACATGGGAATATTTGGATTGAAATGACAGTGAAGTAAACAGAACAAAAAAAGGAAAAAATATAGAGTTGTAACAATAATATAATTAATTGAAAAGAACAAAAAATATTAAACTAATCATTGAGAAACTGTAGTTAACGGTCAGCCTTGGAAAAGAGATGAAGAAATGTGCCTCCCTCCTTTCAACAGCTAGGTTGGGGGACTATTGGTGCAGGCTGTTGCATATGATATCACTATGTAAGGCTGGCTTTGATTAATGGTTTTTCTTTGCTGCAAGAGAGGGCTCATTGGGTGGGGGTGATAGGACTGATATAAAAAACAAACAAAATAAAATAAAACTTATTTTTTAAAAAATATGTTTTAAGCTATTCTATCTTTTTATTCCTTTTGTAAATCAAGGATATATCCACTCAGCTCCACTAGCAGGCCTCAAATCAACCAACCTGGGGAGTGAGTTCTAGGATTTGAAGTGGAGAGGATCCTTAGGGATCATCTAGTCAAACTATCTGGAGTTTATGGGACCTTGTTGTAGATACAAGGAATCAAGGAGGTGTGACTTGCTTAGGGTCACACAATCACAGAGTTGGAAATTTTGAACTCATACGTGAATAAGAATCCTTTCTACAACACTCCAGACCAGCGATCATCTAGCCTTTGTTTAGAAGCCTTTGTTTAGAAGAGAGTTGGATGAGGGGAACCCACTAACTAACAACACAGCCCATTCTATTTTGGGATAGTTCTAATTGTTGAGAAGTTTTCTGTTATTACAATGAGCCTAAGTCATTCCTTGTTTTATTTTTTTTTACCTTCCTTGTGAGATTGTGAGCTGGCATGCATTATTGGTCACAGTCAACTCCTTGAAGCTGTTTTTCTAAATTGTTTTGGAGACTGCACTTGGGAAGTAGAGGGGGGATTAATGGTCGAACAGGTTGGTCCCTTTAAATTCATTGTTCCTTCCACTATACCATATTATCTCCTAGTTCAAGGGTGGGGAACCTGTGGCCTCGAGCCCACACGAGGTCCTCAAGTATAGCCCTCTGACTGAATCCAAACTTCACAGAACAAACCCCCTTAATAAAAGGGAATAAAACTAGGACCTAGTTATTGATCTTACAGATAGTACGGAAACTTACCAGGCCAAGGATGTCCTATACATTATAGTATAGAGCCGTAGCATATTATTGAAACTCTTGATACTTTATTTTTGCTTTATATTTTACTTTACTATATTACTTTACTACTATATTTATTTTACTGTATTACTTGCTTTGCCTTGGTTTTTCAGTTCCTGCAGATCTCCTGGTTCCTGAATTTTTGACTTAGTTTTGAATTACCTGCTTTGCTCTGGACTCTGTTACTTAGATCTTCTTGGTATGGGTCTGTCTATCTGCATTCTGACCACCTGCATCTGGACCCAGATTCTCCATCTCCATGCCTTGATGATGCCTGCTCAAAGTGTAAGGTGGCTTGACCCTTTTAGCCTAACCTTAGTTTTTCCAGTTCTAATTCTTAGCCCAGCATCCACAGTCTACTGCCTCCCCCACACTAGTCTGACACTGAAACTGCCTAGAACAAAATCTTCTTGCCTCCCAGATTTGTGTCTAAGAACCAACATGTTTCTGGATCTCCTTGGGGAAGACGCCTCCCACTCCCTGTCTCAAGTCATAAGACAGATGTACCTGAAGTATGCCTTAGGCCGGGGATGCTGGCTAGTTGGCAAAGGTATCCATGCAGTGCAAAGAGTGCTGGATTTGGGAGCTAGGTCCCTGTTCAAACTTGGACAAGCGACTCTACCTCTCTGGACCTTCGTTCCTTATCTGTCATGTTAAGGGAGCTGACCTCTAAGGTTCCACCCAGCTCTGAGTCTGTGACCATCAGCAGGGTGCCCTGGGCTAGAAACATAGTTCAACAAACATGCCTCCCATCCTGCCTATGCTGACTGCACCCCTTACCCCAACCTCATGCTGGAGGGAAGAGACATTTGTCACTGTAGGAATCTTGCTTCATCCTGAGACCTGAAAGCAGTGGGTTATGTCTGAGGCCAAACAAACTCTCTGGGGACATGGTTCCCAGGCCCTATGCCAGTGGTATCACAAATATTCATGAATCTATGAGTAGTAAAAAAACCCCCAAAACAATGAATGCTGGCACTCACATTAAAGCCCTATTAATATAATGTTGGTATGAATTATTATGGCTCTGTTTCTAGTAGATGCCAAAGTACTCCATCTTAAACCATAGCCTGATTATTTTTTACTCCTCTGCATATTGTCCTAAGAGACCAGCAATATCCTCCATATTATCTCTTATGTTTCCTGAACCATAGAGGAGAACACTGCTGAGGTACACTGGAGGGTTACTAACTATCTTCTCTTCCTCTAGAGTGGATGATGGCCAACCAGTGTTCCTAGGATGACAGGTGCCATTGCCACAGGCTGTTCTCTCCCTCCACTCAGAAAAGAAAAAAAAGAACAGATTAACTGCTCTCTGGTTGGTCATTCTCTCATTTTTGTTCCAGTATCTCACAAACTTTTAAAACATCTTCTTGGTGTGTAATGGTAGTCCTTCTTGCTACTCAGGGCCTCTGCTACTGGCAGTGTTTTCCTTTCCCTCCTGTCATAGTCTCAGAGCTCTCTAATTAATTAGAATTACCTGGTTTGTAGGCTTCTGAGGACTGTATTCCCTAGATCTACTCTTACATAACTATGAGCTCAGCAGAGTGCTAGACATACAGTAGACACCTAAGGAATGTCTTCTGACTCTATAGTTCTTGTACTGAGAAATATTTTATGCTACTCTCAGGGCCTCTTTGCTGGAAATACTCAAGACTGACATCAGGGGCCTTCTCATTTCTCCTCTGTCCCATGTTTATAGTATGTTTGAGCTGGAAGGGTCTCTCTTCAGGGCTGCCAAGGAAAGAGTTCCCTAAGTGCTTACAGAGATAGGGCTCCAAGTTGGGGCCAGCAGAGGCTATTCCATTCCTGGACCTTCCCCAGAATGAGACAGCAGCCAACCTGCTTCCCAGATCCAGGTGGTTGACCCCTGGCTGACTTGGAAGACCTGCTTCATTAGGAAAGGCTGGAGGATTGGGGTGAGAGAAAATTTTGGATCCACAACAAAACTTCTGGCTTGCTGACGTACCTGCTTTCCCAAGTCCCTCATGGGTGGAGAAGCCTGGCCTGGGGAACTTGGCCTAGTTCTCCCTATGTAGAAAAGCTGAGTGAAATTGTGAGTCCCTTGTCTCCAACAGCCCTGTCCCACCTCAGCATCCCCAAATCCTAGTCTACAACACCTTCAGTCTAACTGTTCCCTTCCAAGGGTAACCTGTTCTGGGTTGTCTCCTGGGAATCTGCTCATCTCTTGATTGGCAAAGTAATAAAGCTCCCAAGGTCATCCCACATTTACCTCCAAGTCTAGGTTGGGCAACTTCTCTCCTAGACAATATTGATAGATAAACATAGGTGAGGGGTTAATGGTGGAAACCATATGAGTTTCCTGAGTTGCTTTACAGTCTCAAAGGCCTAAAAAGGAGATTCCACACCCTCCTTCAGTCACTCCTTCCTTACGAGTCCTACCAACTTTGAGATCCAAACAAGTGTTTCCTGAAGTGTAAATTCCCTTCCTTCAAGGACCAGGAGGGGCGTAGGCATCCATCCCTGGGGTTGTGGGGGATAGGGGTAGCAAGGCTACTTGTCAGTATCTCCACAGTGACTCACTCCCAGGTCTCAGGGGAAACACAGGGCTGGGGCAAACAGCACTTAATCTCCACCCCCACCTCCATGCTGCCAGCCTCACGTTTGCTAACTGAAACCCAAGTCGTTCTATTTTTAACTCTCAGGCTCCCCCTTGTCCGGGGCTCTTTCCCCACCCCCAGTGCTACTAGCCCCGTCATTCTGAGAAGACATTTCCGAATACCCTAGGTAGCTGATGCTAGGGCTTGTGGGGCCTAGGCTTAAGGGACTGGAGACTCTTAGCAAAACAAGAGCACTGTAACAGCACTCCCAAAATCCCCCACCCCAGACTCTTTCCAAAACTGTAACCCCCAGCCTACCCCACAAACCCCTGGCATCTTAGGAGTTTTTTGGGATCTTGGCACACCAAAATGTTTACTGTAGGGGTGAGTCCAGCTTTTTGAAGCTTCAGGAAGAAACAAAGAAAGGCTACAGAGGACTGGGTTACCTGACAGCTAAGAATGGGGAATAGTATACCTCAACTGCACCAAGCTATAGGCTCCTAAAGACAGGTCTCTGGATATTTAATCTTTCTGATAGTCTATCACTGTTGATCCCCTGGGGAGTAGAGCAAGAGGAAATGGAAGAATATGGGAAGTCAGGGCTAGCCAGGGAAGCCCAGAGTTTATCTAGGCCCTTCGTTATCACCCTAGCCCCCTGCCCTATAATCTGCCAAGGAGCAAAGGGCTGATCTCACTGGGAAAGTAAAGCCCTCGAAGATCAGAGCCATAGGAGATAAGCAGGCACTTATACTCTGTGGGGGTTGAGAACACATTCTTCTAGCCAATCTGATGTGGAAATGGCTGGGGTTGCTTCTCCAAGTCAAGGGACAGGGAAGTCAGAGGACAGAGAGTGGACAAGAGGATTTAGAGTTGGCAACAGAGAGCTAGTTGCAGTCTGATCCTAAAGACAATTATGGAACAAGGTAACCAGCCTGCAAGGAGATGGGTATGAGGCCCCAGTAGCCTTAATCAGACCACAGCAGCCTCATACACCTTAAGAACCTTAAGAGCTCAGCCATTCTCAAAGAAGCAAAGAGGAACTGGAACAGCCTAGAACCGTGATCTGACTCTGGCTGCTGTCTGCCCTCTCTTCTTTCTGGCCTGGAATCCATTGTCTAGTCTGCTTTGTCTTTGGCCCTGTCCTATCTTTCAGACTATGTTTCTTCTTCCTGACTTAACCCTCACTCTTGTTCCGAAGTCCATCTCTGGCCCTGTCCTAGATCTCAGGCCCTATTCCCTCTTTCTGGCTCTGAAATTCTCTCGTCTCAGTGGTCATGGTGCCTCTCCCTGGTCTTGAACCTTTTATTACCTTAAAAGGGCTATTTCCCTTTTAAACCAATATTTCCTGTACAAGATGCTAGGTGAGGGTAAAGACCTTATAGTATCCCAGAAACACTGCGGAGGAAGCAGAAATAGCCAGGCTGGGCCCAAGAGAAAGGGACATGGCACACTGGGGCTCTATGTGGCTTGAGAGGAAGGAAGAGAAGGAGGTAGTCAAGAGGCAAGGCTAGATCAGCTAAGAATAGAGTGGAGGCTCCTCAAAGTAATGCCACCCCCACACCACCATTCAGCCAGTTCAAAGGACCTGGGAAGGGAGGCTCATGAAGGACAGACAAAACCCAATTATATACCACGGGAGCCAAGCCTTATCTGGTCTCTCTGTTCATTTCATCTGACCTGTACCCCCTTTCTCCTCAGTCCCAAGGCTGGTTCCCCAAATTTCCTCCTTAACTTGAACTCAATCAGTCCCTCAGTCTTACCCTATACCCTGGCTCATAAGGTCTTTGAGAGGACAGCTCATTCTCTATCCTGGGACATGGCCCCTCATACTCTCCATCGACTTCTCAGGACATAATAAGGAGCACCACTACTCCATGTGTGCCCCATGCTAGCTCAGCCCATTAGCCAGATGTGGCCAGAGTGTAAAAAGGGCTGGGAAGGAGGTGGGAAGGTAGATGCTTAAATATACCCTGAAGAGAAAGACAGAAAACATTAGGAACAGTAGCTCTGAATGAGGGAAAACAGTTTGAGCTATGAGTTTCCATATGGTTCCTGCCCACCAAGCATCTGATCTGTTGACCAACAGCTCTAGGTTTCTCCTGGGGAGGGGTGAATTAAAAAGCAACCTGGATCTGAAGGAGGAAGCAATGCCAGAGGAAAGAAAATGAGATGAGGACAGCTCTGGAGCATTATCCAGAGAGCCCAGTGTCAGCATCGTCACTCTGATGAGTGTATCCGCACACACACAGATCCCTGCTCAAGCACCAACGGATGCTGGGGTCTGTACCGTAAAGGGGATCTGGAGACTTCCATTCTAAATTGGGCATTGCTGTTAACTGGCTGAGTGGCCTTTGGCGAGTCATTTAATCATTTTCTTCGTCTGTAAAATGGAGCACTTACAGTATTTACACGAACTTCCTCACATATAAAGTGCCTTGTAAACCATATGGTGGATAGAGAGCTGGTCTTGGAGTCAAGAAGACCTGACTTTAAATCTGGCTTTAAACACTTACTAGCTGTACAGCAAGGGACAAGTCACTCAGCCTCTTCGCCTTGTTTCTTCAACTATAAAATGGGGATAATAGCAGCATCTACATCCCAAGGTTTTTGAGAGGATCAAGTGAGATAACAGCTGCAGGGCACTTAGCACATAGTAGGTGTTTTTTAAATGTTTATTCCCTCCCACCTAACCCCACATCCTGTCAATCCTCTTACTAATTAAAGGTAGTATTATTCTCTTCTCAGCCTGCCACTAACTACTTGCATAAGTCTGGGCAAATCACTTAACTTCTTTAGATCTAGGTTTTCTCATCTATGGAAAGACAGGCTTGTGATATCTAAGGACCTTTCCAGCTTTAAAATCTTGAGTCTATGATAACATACTCTTCTACTTAAGTATACATTCTACAATAGGCACACACCTACCCGCTCATACATTACACATGTGTACAAATCCCTCAGAGATCTCACTATATACCCCAACAGATACTATTTGTATGTGTGCAATACTCATTCATCTAACATGATAAACACACAAGGACGTGTTCGCTCCACATGTACCCAACTCAGCCCTCCCCCTCAGCACAACCATCATATACTTGCATCTATGCATGTTTATATGAACATATTGGTGCAAATAACATATTGCTTGCATACACATACACAGATACATACACTGGTCTGAATTTATTCTGCCACTTGGTACTGGTCCAAGACCTGAGTCATTTCATTCTACTGTTGCTCCATCAATACCAACTGCTGTAGTTAGAGGAACATACCTGCCCATCTCCTACTGCCCATCTCCTACATCATTGCAATTTGGAGTTAGTTGACAGAGGAACTTAGCAATGAAATTGGGCTTAGAGCTGGAGACCCTGGTGGTACATTCTGTGCTTTTGTCAAAATTATTCTGATCTCAGATTAGCAATTAAGATGGGGAGGAGGCAAGAAGAGGCAGAAAAAGATGGAGGAAGTAGGGACTCTGGCTGCCTGTATTCCCACTTATCTACCTCTTTGCTGGGAAGAGTTGTCCCCATTCCTTAGTGATCTAAGCCCCCATTTTATACTATCTATTTCCCCTCAGTTTTACCCCTGCAATCCAAGGAAACAGAGAAGCTTGAGGACAGCAGTGCCTACCGAACCACTGCTTCCCATTCCCACCAAACTCCAACCTTCCTCTATCCTAAACTTCTGTGCACACACTCCAACCTCTTTTTTTTAGAGTTCCCAATGTGACCTGAGGGATGGGATGTAAAGTTTTTTTTGCTTCAATACTTGTTACTTTAAGGAATGAGCAGTCTGGGGGCATTTCCCTGCATCCCTTTGGGAAAGTTACCACAGAAACAAGGGAAAATATTACAAGGAAGCACAATACCCAGCTAGGTCACCTGCTGACCCAGCTTCCTGCTGTGCTGGCCCTTCCAGCCCCACTGCCTTGGGCTCCCCTCCTCCCTCTAGCATCAGCCTGGCCCTCCCACTGATGCCTTCCCTCTACCTGCTTCCTGGGGGGGATGGAGGATGGGCACAGTACCAAGCCAACATCCCCACCCCCTATACCTCTCTAGATCCACATAACAGTAGCAATGTCCCCAATATCAAGCCCCCCACCCTTTATCCCCCCTCACAGGAAATCTAAACTTCCTGTCCCAGAGTAAGTGCCCCATCTAGTGAACAGATTCAACACACACACGCAATCACAGGGGCCTTGAAGACTGGGCAAATCTCCCCCAAAAGGCCTAACTTGATCTCCTGCTCCGGGACTATGACACTACAGGGTCCCCTCCCCAACCCCCAGTCTAGAATATGACTGAAGCCAAGCTAAGGTTGTGGAGAGGGTAAGCTGAAAGGGTATAGGGCAGGCTGTTCAGGTTCTGGGCCTTAGAGAAAGGGACATGGACACAGAAATACTGGGTTAGGGATGAGAAGGCCCTATGCAGTGTGGTGTAGAAGATGGGTCCCTGGCCTGGCTCTGTTACCATCTGACTAATGGTATCTAGACAAACAAGTCCCTTCATTTCCTTAGGTCTCAATTTCCTCATCTGTCAAGTGAGGAGGTTTAACTACTAGAAGATCTCTAAAGTGCCTTTTCTAGCTCAAAAATTCTATGATTCTGTTATTGTGAGGAGGTAAGTTGACCCTGGGCTAGCTTCATTTCCATTCTTCTAGATTAAGAGTGCACATGCCTCTTCCCAGGAATGTCTCTAGGAATGCTCCTGGGCCTTCACTGTGCTGCACCAAGAAGATCCTTACTCCTCCCAGCTCCTGCTCTCCTAGCACGAGCTTCCCACTTCCTGGGCTGGCAGTGGGATCCCTCAGTCCTGGCCTCCCCTGAAGGTCCAAGTCCAGAACAAAATACAGTTAGAAAATGCCCATAATGGCGCCAAACTGTACACTGGAGTTGAGATTAGCATGCTGAATTCTAGCCTCATCTGTGCCAGACAATAAGGCCAAGTTTTTCTCCCTGTTTCATTGATGAGGAAATTAAGACTCAAGGTTAAGGGATAGTCACTTAGGAGAGTTAAGATGGCAGAATTGGAAAAAAGGCTTCCTGACCATCCTGGGCATCCCCATTCAAGACTTGGCTGCTGTAAACAACACCAAATTTTGCAAGTGCCTACTGTATAGAAGGCATGGTACCATTTCCCCTCCCTGACCCTCCCCAGTTATTGGAGCTCCACAGCTCAGCGCGCGCGCACACACACACACACACACACCTCCTAAAGGTCAGGGATTATCTTTTGCCTTTCTTTGTATTCTTAGACTTAGTGCAATGCCTGACACATAGTAGGTGTTTAATAAATGCTTACTAACAAAAATATGACACAGGTTCAACCCTGAAGATACAAGCACACAGTCCAATGATGTGTTTGTTCACATTCACAGAGAATCTTAGACACAGAGTCAGTAAAATGCCATAGTGAGGAGGCTGGTCCTGGGTACAGCACCATAAGACAGCTCTGACAGTGACAGCTCCTATCTGGGGCTAAAGGGCAGGGAGAGAATCCCTGTTAGCTCAGAATCCCTGAATTCCTACTGTGGCCTCACTGGGTGACGTCCAGTTACGCTCTGTACCTTCCTTGGTCATAAGTGGACAATGTTCCAGGGCCCCCAGTCACTGAAGAGGCTGCCAAGGGGGTGGTGGCAAATTATTTTACATAATATAATGGTAGACAAGACAAGGAGATAAGGTGGAGGGCATGGGAAAGAGAATTCCAAGACAGGGTCAAGGAGATTATAGCTTCAGGGTTGAGGAGATACGGTACTAAGTAAATGTGAGGAATGGGAATCCCTCAAAGGAATCCTGGACAATAATGGAGCTCAGGCTATGGGGAGCCTTGTTGGAGATTGCAAGAAGAGAGACCTCTTGACCTTTGGCTCCCCAACTTGTGGGAATCCTAAGAAGGCTCCTAGGTTTTTACAAGGTGCAGATTTAGGGCTTAAAGATGACTCCCTAAGGAAGTTGATTTCCCAGAAGACCCCAGTGCCTCACTCCTATCACATAAATTAAAAGAAAAGGCACAGCATCAAAAAGTCTCAGGCAGACATAGGATAGGGGGACTGTAAAAGGGAAAAGGAGAGGCCCCACTGAGACAAGAAGGATGGACAACAGAGAAGGGCAGAGGACATGAATTTTGTTGAGGAATGGTTGTGCAGAGAATCATATGCTGAATGAGACTCAAGAAAAAAAAAATGAGGAGCTCAGCTGAGTTAGGCCTGATGAAACTCTCCCTTTCTCTTAGCAGAAGCTTTCCCGGTCTGAAAACACTGTGTTCTGGAAGGAAATGCAGCTGTCTGTGTATGGCCCCAGCACTGAGACTCTAGTCAACACCCCCCTCCCCACTCCCCCATCCACCAAATACAATTTGTTATTCTCCACCTGCTTTGCCCCGGAACCTATCAGGGGGTGCCTCCACTTCTCACTTTCAAACATAGGTCTCTAAACACTAATGAATAAGGTGGTGGCAGGAGGGCTTAGGGAAGGGGAAGGGTCTCAAGAAAGCTCATGCCCTAATTTCTCTGGCTTTCACTTTCCTCCTCTGTAAAATAAGGAGGGTTCAACTAGATGCCCTCTAAAAGGTCCCTCTAAAAGTCTATGGCTGCACCCCACACTGCAGGGGGTGTGTGTCCTGGTCCCTGGGCCAACTGCCTGGGGGAAGGCGATGTCTTACTCAGGAAGGCACCACAAGACAAATGGCCAACACGGGTGCATCGTCCGGCCCCCCTACACAGCTCCCTGGACGGGCCTGGCACTCCCTCTCCAGGCTCAGGAGTGGGGATATGGGGCTCGGGGCAACAAGGCGCAGGGAAAGCAGCCCGAGGGCTTCCCTCCTCCGGTCTGTTGCTATCCCCGGGGCGGGCCAAGGTGGGAGCCCCAGGGCCCTGGAACCGGCCACAACCTGGAGCTAGACCCCCCGTGGGGCCCGGAGGATCCAAGGGGCCCCAACTGTGGAGGGGAGGGAAGAAAGCGCAGCGCCAGCTTTGCGCCTAGCTGCACTGGGGAGCCCGTGGGCTCGGGGTGCGGTGGGGGGCCGGGACCGTGCCAACGCAGGGCAGGGAGGAGGAGGCGGAGACCTGGGGCCGGGGCCGGGCCGGGGCGGGCGATGTACTCACCAGCACCGGGTCTGTGCATCAAGGGGCCGGGGCCCTCAGAGCGGGGGACTCATGGTGGAAATCAGGGCGGGCGCGGAGGGTCGGGGGCGCCGGCCTTACATCCCCCGAGGCACCAGAAGCTGCAGAGAGTCGGCGAGACCGGGAGAGGAAGGGAGGGGGCCGGGAGGGGGAGGGCCCTGGCAGCGGGGCCGTCCGGGTAGGATGACAATGGAAGGAAATGCTTTATCTGAGTCTGAGAGCGGGCCAAGGGGGAGGGGAAGGGAGGGGAGGAGAAGAGAAGGGAGGAGAGGCGAGGGGAGGAGAGGGGAGGGTGCACACAGCCAGCCCAGCCCCGAGAAGCCCAGCGCAGCCCAGCACAACAGAGCCCAGCGTTGCGCGGGTCCACACACAACCCAGACACAGGCGCCACACCGAGGCACGAAACAGACATACACAGCACAGAGATTCGCCGCGCAGAGACACACAGCAGAAACCTTACAAAGCGGAGAAGGCATGACACCCAGAGACAGCTGACTAAGGAGACAGCACAAAATTCAGAGGCCCAGATGACATAAATATACTAAGAGGCAGACGCCCAAACCCGCAAGGATGCACGCCGGAACACAGTGACACACACACAAAAAGAAAGCAATCCCTAAAAAGAGGGACTCATACGCATACATAAACGCCCAGACTCATATTCACATATGTAACATACACATCCATACTTCAATAGGCAGAAATGGATATACACCTGCATAGAAAGAAAGAAAAATAGATACATATACACATCCAGACATATACACCCATCACAGACACACGGTAATTTACAGGAAGAGTCCCACGCTTGGAATTCCAGCTACACACATAACTTTGCAGGAGAAAAGTTTCAAGATCTGATTTGAATCACTGCCTAACCTACTCACCCCCACCTCCTTCCAATCTTCCCGACTTTGCTGGGGGGAACAGAAGGGAATCGCCTGATCCTAGGAAAAGAAAAGGGGGTCACAACAATTTTTATTTTGAAAGTTTTGGGTTGTTTTTATAAAAAAGGAATTTCCCAAGGGATTTCCTTCCCTCCTTCTCTCTCTTTCCTCTCTTCTCATTCCTCCCCCTCCAATTCCAGTTCCTCCCCTCCACCCTCCCTGTCCCTATGAGTCAAACTTCAGCAATGTGCCCAGTGTCTCCCAGTGCATTACAGCGGATTGCAGAAATGTTCCCATCTGTGAGTCGGAATGCAGCTGCCTCTAGTCCTCCCTCCCCTAATAAATCTAGGCCAGGGATAGCCTGTTCACAGAAACTCCTAAACCCCTGCCCCCCTCCAAACTGGAAGTGGAGGTCAGAGTCAGGGGTCAGGGGTCAGGAGCTAAGGACCTCCCTGCTATCCTCTGTTGGCCATTGGCTGGTTCCACGGTTTAGCCAGAAAAGCAGCCACTTCAGGGATAGGGTGTGTCAGCCACTCTCTGAAGCAACATTGGCCCCTCCTGTGTGTTGGGGGCCTTAAACTTGAAAGCAGGGAGTGTCCCCGAAACTCTTATCAGGATTAAGAAGCTACACCATCCCCACAAGTCCACACAACTCGAAAGGAAACTGAGGCCCCAAAAGAAAGGTCTATGCTATGGTTATAATTCTTTGGGGATGCCCACATTGTAGCCAAAACCCTCATTAGTCTTGAGAGAGAGAAGTCTGGGTTTAGGATAGGATCGTAATACTGGGAACCTCCACACTGCAGAGAGGGTACCCTCCTCCCCCACACACAATTCTTCCTCTTGTTTCCATAGCCATAGCCTAGGGCTAAGACCTAATCATTTTGCACATTGGATGACTGCAACAGAATCCTCTCTCTTACTCTCCCAAGGACCTGGGGGTTTTAGTGGACTGTATGTGCAGTATGAGTCAGCAGTGTGATGAGGTGGCCAAAACAACTAATTCATATTTAGACTACATGAATAGTGCCCAGAGGGAGAATGTTAATAAACTGTGTGAAAGACCTATGGACTTGGAGTCATGAGACCCGGTTTCAAATCCCACTGGACACTAGCTCTATGACTATAAGCAAATCACAATCTCTCAGAGCTTCAGTTTCCTCACCTGATATTTGGGAATGTAGGTTGAACAGAGTATAGGCAAAACTGCCCTTCCTTATGCTGACTGATTGTGTATGCTAGCTCAGCACTTGGGTGCTTCAGGAATGACAAGGGCTGCTTCCAACTATGTAGGGCTCATTGCTGAAGGGTTTCCCCTTTGAAGCAAAGAAGCAGTCCCTTCATTGGCCACTGAGTAGGAAGAGCCAATGATTCAGAAGACCTTTAAAAAGGGAATGACTCTGCCGTTGGCCTCACTTCCCTTCCTCCTGATGAGCATATGAGGAACCTCTTGGTGGAGGGATGGGGGAGGGGCTGGTGCTCTTCCCCTACCCTAGCCTCATGGTCACTGCTGTCATGTATCAGCTAGAATAGGGGTCTTAATGAGACAGGTTTGAGTGGCAGCTCTTTGCACTTGGTAGCTTAGAAGTGCCCCTTAGTGGTGAAGGGAATGGGTGCAGTAGCCTAGCTCCCTAGGCCCAGCTGCAAGAACTTAGATGAATAAGAATACATAGTGGTTGTTGTGTGGAAGGTGTGGGAGTTATCACTATCCTGCTTAGACCATATCTGGAATACTATATACAATTCTAGGTCCGTGTCAAGTCAGTTCTACAAACATTCATTAAGCACCTACAATGAGCCAGATAAAACTGGATCATCTCTGAAGAAGGGTGACCGGACTGTTGAAGGAACTCTAAGCTATTGGTTGGAGGTTCAGTCAACCAAGTAAACATTTACTGAGTGCCTAATTATGTGTTAGGAACTCTGCTAGGCACTGGAGACACAAAGACAAAAGTAAAATGCCTCAAAGGAGTTTACAGTTTAGCAGGGGAAACAACACGTACTCATATTACCATCTGCAAAACACACATATATCTAGCACATATAAAGCAGATCAGATGCAAAGTAACTTTGGAAGGGAAGACAGCTTGCCTAGCTCCGAGTGGCTGTGGGAAGTTGGAAAGTCTTAGAAGGCTTTCTTAGAAGGCACTTGAGCCCAGACTTGAAAGAAACAAGAAGAATGAGTGCATTTGAGAGAGAGATGGAGTGATGTGTGTGAGGAATGGCAAATAGGCTGGTATGGAGGGACTATAGAGTGTCTCCAGAGAAGTAATGTGTAAGAAGACTGCAAAGGTAAGATGTGGCCAGGTTGTAAAGAGCTTTAAATACCACATAGAGCCATTTATATTTGATCCTAGAAGTGATAAGGAGCCTCTGGAGTTTATTAAGTATGGGGGTGGCAAGATCAGATCTAAATTTTTGGAAAATCGCTTTGGTGACTATGTAAAGGCTTGAGGTAGGGAGGACAATTAGAAGGGAAGAGGTGATGAAAACCGTATATCAAGTGAGTGAGAATAGAATTGAGTTGTGACACTTAGGATTTGTCCCTTTGTACCTGGATTACTGGAAGGATAGTGGTGCCCTTTATTTGAGAGTTCAAAATATGGATGTGTTGGTGGAGAAATATAATAAAGTTCTGTTTTATACGCTGAATCTGAGATGTATATGGGACATGGGGAGCTAGATGAAGTGGATAGAGCTCTGGGCCTGGAGGCAGGAAGACTTGAATTCAAATCCCACTTCAGACATTCACTAATTGATCCTGGGTAAGTCACTTAAACCCTATTTGCCTCAGTTCCTCATCTGTAAAATCAACTGGAGAAAGAAATGGCAAACCATTCCAGGAACTTTGCCAAAAAAAAACCCCAAATGGGGTCAGAAAGAGTCAGACACAACTGAAAGGACTGAACAACAGCAAAAAGATTAGTGAGTGAGTGGGGGATGATTGTGGGAAGCAATCAAGTAAAAGGAGAAATAGTTGGGTATTAGGGTAAGGGATTGTGATATAAGTAGAAGAGGAGAAGAGAATGCTGATGGTGAATGGCTTTAGCTTTTTGTTTGTTTGCTTTTTGGAGGGGGAAAGGCAGGGCAAGTGTTAAGTGTCTGAGTTCGGATTTGAACTCAAGTCCTCCTGAATCCAGGTCCGGTGCCCTATTCCCTGCACCACCTAGTCACCCCAAATGGTTTTATTTTGATTGGATGAATATCAGATCCTCAGCTGAGAGGTTGGGAGGAGGGAGTGCTGTTGAAGGTTTGGGAGGTTCCCCATTCACCAGAGTCAGGAGACGGGGTGGCTAGCAACTCGAGGTCTGCATGCCCCTCATGCCTTTGCCCCCTCTGTGCCTTTCTTCTCTACCCCAACTGATCTCCTTGGGGTCCTGCTTGTGTGTGGATGTATATCAAAGAAGACGAGAAAAGTCAGCTCAAACTGATCCGTGCAATGTTGGGAAGCACTAGGGGACCTTCTCATCTCCACGAAGGGAGGTAATCAGAAGGGTGGTAATCAGGTGGCATAGTGGACCTGGAGTTAGGAAGATGTAAGTTCAGATCCTGCTTCAGACACGTGCTAGATGTGTGACCCTGGAGGACCTTGTGAGCTTCAGAGCCGGGAGGACCAATTAAAAGCAGTACCTTCACTAGGAGTGAAGGACAGACTGGACATGGATTTACAGCCCTACAAGGGGCCCAGAAATGAAGTCACACCATGACTAAGGGGAACTTTTTGAACATTCCAAAATGGGGAGAAATGGACTTCCAACCACCTGGAAGGGGCTATATTACTCTTGTGCCACAAGACCTTGGACTCTGTATGCCTTAATAGAAGCATGTCACAGACTTCTAAAGGGAATTCTTTCTCTTACTGTACCATCTGAATAAATACTCCTTCCTAAAGCTACTTAAGGCTGCCTGACTAAAATGATTCCCAGTTGACAATCTTGACAAGAAGCATGCCAATGAGGCTGCACGAGTATTTCGTAGCACTAGAAGATGTATTCCAGAGCACCCCAAACCCTCAAGCTACCCCTAAGGGGCCATAATAACCAATCTCTACAGATATGACTCATCAGGATAAGTTGGATTTGGAATAAGCACCTCAGAACAAGCACTGCTATAGTAGCAAAAATTTCTTCATTTACCCAAAGAGATCATACAAGTGGGAAAAGGGTCTCTATGTACAAAAATATTTATAGCAGCTCTTTTTGTGGTGGCAAAGAATTGGAAATCAAGGGGATACCCATCAGTTGGGGAATGGCTAAACAAGTTGTGGTATATAAATGCAATGGAATACTATTGTACTATAAGAAATAAGGAGGAGGGGAAGCCAGGTAGCACAGGAAGTAAGAATACCAGCCCCAGAGTTGGGATGACCTGGGATCGAATCCGGGCTCAGACACTTAGCACCCACCCAGAAACACCTGGCTGTGTAACTTTGAGCAAGTTACTTAACCCCAATTGCTTTAAGAAAAAAAAAAGAAATGAGGAGGAGACAGACTTCGTAATAACCTGGAGAGACTGATATAAACTGATGCTGAGTGAGAGAAGCAGAACCAGGAGAGCATTTTACACAATTACAGACACATCATATCTATGATGACTGACTTTAATAGACTGGGCTCATCAAGGTTATAAGACAAATCCAAAAGACACATGATAGGAAAGGCTTTCCACCTCCAGAGAAAGAATTATGGAATCTGAATGCAGATTGAAACAACTTTCTTTCTTTCTTTTTTGTCATTTTATTCCTTTTTTCTCTTTGTTCATTCCATTGGTTATAATCCTTCTTTACATCTAAATGTGTTAACATTACAAACTAATGTTTAATGTGAAGGTATTTGTAGAACCTATATCAAATTGCATGCTACCATGGGGGGTAGAGGGGAGGAGAGAGGGGGAGAAAATATAGAATTCAAAAGCTTTTGGAATTGAATGTTATAAACTAAAAGTAAATAAATTAATTAAATTTTTTAAAATTCTTCATTTCTATCCCCTTCTATACTTATTTTTTCATTTGTGCATTTAAAGCATGATTTCATGATACTGGGTTTTTTTTTTTTCATCATAAAAGTGGGGTTGGGAGGGACTTGCTGCCTCCAGCCAGGATGTGGCATGGAGATATAGACCTAGGTGAGATAAGGCAAAGCTCAAGGGCTGGAGAGCCCAGAAGCCCTTTTTCCAAGGTTCCAGTAAGAAGAGCTGAGGATGTTAGCCTTAATGGCAGGTGTAGCCATTACATGAAAAAAGCTGACATATGGTAAATGTTGTATAAACTTAACATTAACTGAACACAGATTGAATGGGCTCCATTTTGGAGACTCATCAACAGCCCTCTATAAGTGGTGTTTTGTCTACTTCTAGATAAATCTGGGAACATCAGAAATTAGCTTGCTTTCTCTCTCAAATAAAAAGGGGGGGGAGCGGTTAGGTGGAGCACGGGCCCTGGAGTCATAAGGACCTGAGTTCAAATCTGGCCTCAGACATTTAACACTTACTAGCTGTGTGGACTCGGGCAAGTCACACAAATTGCCCTCCAAAATTGCACCCCAATTGCCCTCCAAAAAAGCAAAAAAACAATTTTTTTCTTAAAAAGTTCCCTTCCAAGTCATTCAATTCAGTTCACCTGATATCAACCAAGGATTAGTGTTAAGGTTAGCATTTTGAACAAAAACATTTTTATTACTAAAAAAAGATACAGAAATAGGTGAAACTCAGTCTAGTAGCAAGGAACAACCTATGCAGCAATAAAGAAATTCCTGTAGTGTAAGTGGCTAGGGTCAGCTGGCTATTGAAGGCTGATTGTTAAATTTTCAGTGTGAGCATCTACACCTTAGAAATTGGCAAACTACAAATCAAGGCTTGATTTATTTTTTTCCCCCTAGACTTAAGGAAGCAATGGGGAAATGTTAATAACGCAGATTAAATTTAAAAGTGTGTCTGTGTACATTTTTCCCCTGGAGGGCCAGTTGTTAAACATTTATCAGTACATCTCTGGTAGGTTTGGAGTTTTTTAGGTGAAACCGACAGCAATAGTCCTTCTTGGCCTTGGTCCTCCCTATTTCCTCTGGCTTCCCTTTGCAATCTCACTTGGCTCAGTCCAAGGTCTTAGAGAGGCCAAGTAATTCCTTTGCTTGTTCACTGGCTTAGGGGAATGGTCCTAGTTTAGGAGATCCTGCATCTGCCCCATGACTGTGTCTGCTCTCCCTCCTGTTTCTAGTCCATTGGGTTCTAGAAAATATGATCCTTGCACTTCTTCTATTAATGCATACACTTTCTTAGCCTAAGGGACTGGAGTAAGAGAGATTGGATGATTGGTGTCACCAATGCGAAAAATAGTGATGTCAGAAAGGCCAAGTCTTGATACCCAGAGGGAGGAGAAAAAGTATCTGTACCAAGCTAATAATGACCACATTCCAAGATGGGGGAGGGAGAGATCAGAGGAAGGAGTGATTCCTCTGTCATTTTCACCTAATTTTTTAATAATGTGAACAAAATATTTTTTCCAAGAAAAAGGTGGTAGAACAGAAAAAACAATCAGTGAAACCAATAAATACATTGAAAAAAATCTGAAAATATATCCAGTATTCTGTACCCATGAACCTCCCAGCTCCTCATTTAATTTTCAACCAAACTGTGGTACACAAATATTACAGGAATATTATTGTGACAAAAGAAAAAAAATAAAATAAATTCAGAGAAGTATGGGAAGACATATGAACTGATACTGAGTGAAGTAAACCCAACCAAAAAAATACATAAATTGATAAAAATAAGAATAAAAAGTCCACTGAAATGGAATGTTGTGTAATTATAATGACCCAGACTCTAGAGAAGAACTAAGAAAATTATAGGATGGGGTAAAATGTATGTGGAGTATTGTATCTGTCAGACTTCATTGCTGCATTTTGGTTTTGCTGAACTGCTTCCCCCCCTTGCCACTTCTTTTTTTATTCTTTGTTATAAAAACAATAGAAGGGATAGGGACATATTCAGAAATGAAAGTGATGCAAAGTCAAAATTAATTTTTAAAAAAATTTAAGAGGGACTGGCAGTCACAGTGAGATTGAAAAATAGTTTTCAGATTTCAAATTAAGATGATGACAAGCCCAGATGAACCTCAGGAAATATTTTAAAAAGACACCAGAAATAATAATGATTAAGAAAACTGAAAAGAGACAAAAGTAAACTCCTTTATTCAGTATAAAACTTCACAAAAGGACCATGAGAGGTTGAGTAGAAGACATGCACCAGAGAGGCCTGTACAAGCTCTTGCAAACAAACTTGAAATTAGCCAGTGCTCTGAACTAGGGCATCTCAAGCCGGAATAAATTCCAGTAATCAGGAACCTGATGTCAAATACTAACCTTGGACTGTCACAAGAGAATCAAGGGACATAATCAACCTCTACAGGTTACTGTGTGAGGAGAAAGGGTCTGGGAGTACACTCCTCAGAACAGTGGGAGCCTCAGTAGGAAACTGGAAAACTCAACACCTGAGCATATACATAAGGGTAGCATTGGAAGTGGAAGGGGCTGTACAGGAAGCCTGAGACCAGAGTGATCTACAACATATCACTGTGGCCTACAAGGGCCACAGCAGGGGAAGAATCAATTCTGATTTGGGAATCCTGCAAGGAGAAGAATACAGATGCCAACCAAGACCATAACCCATAGTTCTCCCCCAGAACTCCAACTCATCCACACAGACACCATAGATTGAGGCAGAAGGTGGGGCCCCAAACCAGTTCCCCTATCCAGATCAACTGTGGCAACATCATTTGAATTACAGAGGGGATGTGATCAAACAAATCTTCCTGAATGGGAGTTGCCCAAACACAAAATCCCAATCCGAGAAAATGAGTACACAGAAGAAAGTACCAACTACAGTGAAGAAATACTAGGGATTATGAGAAGCCCAAGAAGTAAACCTAAAAGAAACAAGTAATCTCAAAATAAATACAGGCTGATGCTCAGGGAAAAACAAAATGACTTGGCTGTAAGAATTATAAATATGGATGGAAGAAATAAAGTAAGATAAAAGTGATATTAGAGTTCTTGAGGAAAAAAAATAGAAAAAAATAGCTTAGGGGAGAAGGAAAGAACCTTATCCAAATAGTAGACTCCCTAAAAAACTGAATAGAATAAAGAAAACTCAGTGATGCCATGAGACATTGAGAAATATAAGAACAAAGTCAAAAGACTAAATAGAATACAATTCTACAAATAGAATATAATATATCTACTCTTTTTAAAAGCTAACCTTATTTTACAATAAGTCAAGGAAAGATAACTTCATAACTACCAGATCCCCTAAAAATAGCAATTAAACAAAAAATTTGAATGCTGTATTGAAAGAAATCATAAAAGAGTATTTCCCATATCTATTACTAACCAGAGGGCAAAGTAAAAATAGAAAGAATGCAATCTCCTCTTGAAAGAAATTCTAAACTGAAAATATTCAGGAAAGCCACAGCCAAAATCCAGAACTTCCAAGACAAAGAAAAAAATACTTCAAATAGTTATGAAGAAAGAATTTCACTAGCAAGAACCCACAGTCAGGATCACATAAGATTGTGTTGCAACTATGCTAAGAGAAAGATAATTTTTATAATACTGTTATCCAAAAGATGAAAGAAAGCCTTACAATAAAAAATAACTTAGCCTGAAAAACAGAACATAATCTGACAGGTGAAAATAAAAACAGAACTCTAATAGAATAGACTTTCAAGTATTCCTGATGGAAAAACCAGGGCTGAGTGGAAACTTTGAATTGCAACCACAGAAGTCAAGAGAAAACTAGAAAAGTAAAAATTTGAACAGTTGGAGAGGGCTAAATTATAACAAAGTACTTCCATTTTAAGGGTCAAAGAAGGAGTTAATACAAAAACAAGATCTTGATGTGTTTTTGTCCTGGTTTCTTGGTTTTAGAAGAAGATAGAAAAGGGAGAGAACAATTAACACTCTGGGAAAGAAATAACAAAAGAGTAGGAACTTTCTATTTCATATAAATGGAGTGTTTCAGAAGAGTATACCCATATGGAAGAAGGTATAGGGAGAGCAGGTATCTAATAACCTCATTGGAATTGCATAAAAGAGATTTGAACATATATACTGTCTGGTTTAGAAATGTATTTAACTCAACAGGGAAACAGGAGGAAGTCATAAGAGGAAGAATAGAGTTGGGGAGGGCATAACCATAAGCAAAACAAACCAACCAACCAACCAAAAATTTCGGGGATTGTTCACAGTGATGACAGAGAAAGAAAGTATAAGAACCAGAGATCAGAGTGTGTTTGGTGAAGAGAGGAGGGAGGTAGATTGTAAAGATAAACACAAGCAGCTATCCACAAGAATGCTTCTATGAACAGCTTTTAAGGTTCTGATTACATAGTATACTGAACACTCCATTCAATAACAACTCAGAGCAAAATATTCACAGTAAATCAAGGTACAACATTTACAATGTTACAACTTATTACAGATAATCAAAATACAGCATTCACAACAACTTATTACAGAAAATAGCCACTTAGTTTTCACCACAGTGGTCATACAGTTTTGAACAAAGTATAATCATTTAGTGAGTCAATTACTTAGTAACTCAATCATTCAATCAACTCAATCATTCAATCATCCTTAAGGAGGCTTACCTCCTTAAGTGTCACAAAATACAATGGTCAAAATTCTCCACTCATGGGGCACACTAAGTTACAATATCAGTCACTGCTCAGCACTCTCTTAAGGGGTAGCATAAAATACACAGGGCATCCACCCCTCAGTCACAAATAAGTCACAGTCTTCTCAGTCAGTACACAGTATCCAAGTAAAGTCTTCTTTCAGCTTGACTCAGGGTAGTCTCTCAGATTCCCTTAATCCCCTTCCATGGTCCCAGCTCCTACCTGGATTCACCAAACTTTCACCTGGGTTCAAAGGCAGACAGCTCCCAGTTCCTTGTCCAGCTCTCTGTGCTGTTTCTGCTCCACGCTGAAGCTCACAGTGTTCTGTCCACCTTCACAGTCCTTCACAGTCTCTGTTCCCTGGAAGTCAAGGCTTAACAAAGCCACAAACAGGTTCATAGTACCAGTATTACAGTCATGCTTCCTCAGTCTTCAGCAGCTCCCAAGAGAAACTGGTAGCTCCCCAGCAGAAGCTTCAGCTAGTTCCCAAAATCACAATCATTCTCTCCAGCCTGGGCCTTTCCTTTGCAGCCTCTTCTGCAGCAGCTGCTTCTGCCTCCACAAAGCTTATGCCAAGGAATTCTGACTCCCTCTCTGGGGCTTTTCCTTATATACAGTATTGCTCCTCCCTTTTCAGCCCTTTGCTGTTATGTTAGCAACAGGAGTTCATATCTTCTGTTTCTTTAACAGAGGCTTAATTTTAACTAGGTGCTAAGTACCTCTTAGTTTTCCAATACAAAGGGATCTTTAAATTTCATCACCATTACACAGATGTAGGAACAGACCACTTCAATTATAGATTACTAGTATTGATTAGATTTCTTTTCCCTTTTCCCCCCCCATACCCTTAGTAAAGAGGGAGGTGGAAAGAAAAGAAGAAAAAGTAAAAGAGGATATGATGAAAGCAATTTACAATTAAAATCATAACAGTGAACTCAAATGGGAAGAACTTACCCATAAAATGGAAGAAGAGTAGCAGAATAGCTTACAAAATAACCCCCCCCCAAATATGTTGTTTATAAAAGATACAATTGAAATGTAAAGATTCAGACAAAGTTAAATTAAGAGGCTGGAGCAAAATATATTTTAATTCAAGTGATTTTTTTTTAAGAAGTAGGGATATCAAACACAATTGAAGACAAAGCAGCAAGAAAAATAGACACAGTTAAAAGAGATAAACAGACTATATTATTCTTAAAGGTATCATAGATGATAAAATAATAAAAATATTCTCTTTGTATGTATATGTATACACATACACATGTAGATATGTATATGGCAAATGGCATAGTATCTAAGTACTTAAAGAAAAGTTAATTTAATTATAAGGGGAAAAGACAGCAAAACTACAAACCTAAATTTTCTTCCCTTTAAAAATAAGTTTAGGGGTGGCTACGAGGCACAGTGAATAGAGCACCAGCCCTGGAGTCAGGAGGACCTGAGTTCAACTCTGACCTCAGACACTTCACACAAAAACTAGCCATGTGACGTTGGGCAAGTCACTTAACCCCAATTGCCCTCCAAAAAGCAAAATTAATAAATAAGTTTATTATTTTTCTTTTTCAAGTAACAAGTGTTTTCTAAATTAAACTGTCCCTACTACTACTACCACTTCCCTCCTCCCACCCCACCCCCTTGAGATTATCTTTAAAAACAACGTTTTTTGTTTTTTTTTAAGCAATAGGGGTTAAGTAACTTGCTCAAGGTTACATGGCCAGTTATTTCTGAGTGTGGTGCTGAGTATCTGAGCCCAGATTTGATCCAGGTCTTCTCAACACTGGAGCCGGTGCTCTTACTCACTGTGCTACCTGGCCGCCCCTAAAAACAACCTTAAGAATGAATCCCTCAATATATATCAACACAGTCTGGACACACACACACACACACACACACACACACACACACACACACACATCCACATTAGTTATCCCTGAAAATGTATTTCTCTTTCTTCATTTTAAGTTCCCAGTCTCTTAGGAGACAAGTGACATATTTCGTTTTCATTGTTTTGAACGTGTACTTTATCATTGTGTTGATCAGTTTTAAAGTCTTTTCAAGTTGTTTTTCTCCATAAAGTTATTATTGTATACATTGTTCTCCTAGTTCTACTCACTTCACTCCATATAATTTCATAAATGTTTTCCCAGTTTCCTCTGAAATTGTCCACTTCATAATTTCTTGTTGTATAACAATAATACATTACATACACATATCACAATTCATTTAGACATTCCCCAATAGGAGGATAGCCCCCTTAATTTCAATTTTTGACTATCATGAAAAGAGTTGCTATAAAATATTTTTGTACAAATAGATCCCTTTCTTCTTTCTTTGATTTCTTTGGGGCATGGGCCTAGTAATAGAATAGATGGGTATACATAGTTTATTAAATTTGGGGATATAGTTCCAAATTGCTTTATAGCTCAATCAGCAATACTAGTACTAGCAACATTGTTAATTTTCTCCTTACGTAATCTTTTTCAATTTAATAAACATGACACAAAGCCTCAAAGTTGCTTTAATTTCTATTTCTCTACTGATTAATGATTTAGAGAAATTTTTTTCATGTGGTTGTTGATAGTTTGGATTTCTTCCTTTGAAAACTGCCTGTTCATATTCTTTGACTATTTATCTATTGGAGAATGGCTCTTAGTCTAATAAATTTGAGTCAGTTCCTTACATAGCTTGGAAATAAGATCTTGTTGCAAAGATCTTTTCCTGGTTATCTATTTACTTTCTCATTTTTAGAATGATTTTAGGTCACACATTCATTTGGAGCTTATTTTGGTGTGTGGGATGAAATGTTGGTCTGAAACTAACTTCAGCCAGCCTGCTGTCCTGTTTTCCTGGCAGTTTTTGTCAAATAGTGAGTCTTTCCCCTAGTAAGGGGGGCCTTTGGGTTTATCAAACACTGTGCTATGGTGTTTGTTTCTTCATGTTATGTATCTAATCTGTTCCCTGATCAATATTTCTTTTTAAAAAATCAGTAACAAATCTTTCAATGATTACTACTTTGTAGTACAGTTTGAGATCTGGTACTGATAGACCTCCTTCCTTCCCTCTTCTCCCCACCCCAGCCCCATAATTGCCCTTGATATTTTTGATCTTTTGTTCTTCCATATGAATTTCATTATTATATTTTATGACTTTATGTAAAGAATATATAAAGAACAGCTTCATTGCTATTGTAAATTTAAGGAAGTCCAATTCTCTCATTTGACAGAGGAGGAAACTGGAGCCCAAAGAGATCCTAGCTCTAGAACTGGGGGGAACCTCAGAGGCTATGCAGCCCACCTACATGTAGTCCAACTACATGACCTATAAGGTCTACATATAGGATCCTCAAAAGTTGGATAAAACCAAAGAAAACTTCTATTCTAGGGGCAGCTAAAGATGCAGTGAATAGAGTGCCAGCCCTGGTGTCAGGAGGACCTGAGTCCAAATCTGGTCTCAGACATTTGACACAAGCTGTATGACCTTGGCCAAGTCACTTAACCCTGATTACCTCACCTCCCCCTTCAAAAAAAGAAAACTTCTATTCTAGACTTGATTCTGGTCAGCAAAGAAGTTATTGTGAAAGGAGAATCGACTGGAACCTCCATAAGATGTGACTAGTCCATCTTAGAACTAGAGATAAAGGAGAGCCCGGCAGAATGGGCAGATGAGAACAAAATTGTGTCAATGGCCACAGAGGACGATGAAGCAGGTACTGTGGAATGCTTAGAGCTTGGTCAGACATCGAAGGATCCCAAAGTCATCCACTTAATCCTGGGTCATTGCCAATCATCTTGATGTCTTGTGATGGACTTTCATGACTTTGTAGGAGAGAGTGTGGCTAACAGCTCTGCATCACTTAAATTCAGTTCATTCACAAGTCAAGACATTGCCCTGAGATGTCATTGATCCTCTTCAAAATGAAGGATGAACAACAAATTTAAGGAGAGACAACTTTCAGCTAGACTTTATGGAGAAAAGGAGAAGTTATGTGGCAAAGATAGCATTTGAGCTGGCCTTGAAAAAAAGAGTAAGGTTTTGGGAAAGATGTATGATATACAATTATCATCGAAAGCAGAGGAGTAGATAAGATTTCGAAAGGAGAGCATAGAAAGATAGAAGATAAGATGATTGAAGATCTTGGGGGTCACTTACACTTGGGAGCAGGGAGGGAGGAGAAAACATGAATCAGCAAAAGAGGAGAAGCAGGAGAAAGGATGGTCATGAAGACTAAGAGAGAACATATCAAGAAGGAGAGAATAATCAACAATTTTAAATACTGTAGAAAGGTCAAAGAGGATGAAGAGGGATGAAAAAGTGATTGGAACAGGAAATTAAGCAGTTATTGGTGACCTTAAAACAGTTTTGTTGGAGGAGTAGAGATATAAACCAGACTGCAAGGATGGGAGATGACTTATGAGGTCTCTTCCAACTCTAAGATTCAATGATGTCATCACCTACAAAGCAGCCAGAAGCATCTTCAGAGAATAACAAAATTCTAAAGTTATATTGGAGATTAGAAATAACTTAGTCTCATCCCAAGGGGGAGGGGAAGGAGGGCAGAAATTTGGTACCCTAAGCAATTCTTCCCCACAATTCAGTTGATATAGTTACAGGATGTAATCATAGGTGATAATGTGTTAACAAGGTGTTAATTCCATATTCTACCTTTACAAAGTATGAGCCCTCCCCCTCTTATTGAACCAGAGGAGCAGTGTAATTGGAAGAATAATAATTGGTTATCCCTCACCTCCTTAAAAGACAGAGTCTAGTCTAACTTGAGTTAGAGTAGGAATCAGCAGTTCAGGACTGGGAAAGGGGGCAATGGGAAAGCTATTTTTCTCCTCTCCTAATAGTCATGGAGTTTAGCATCAGGGATGCTCACCCAGAAGGAGAGACTCCACCCTGAAGTTGGAAAGTTAGTTCAAGAGAGTTCACAGTACAGACAGACATGGATATCAAAAGCTTGAGTCTGATCCTAGCCTTGTGGAGAATGATCAATGATAATAGTAGAGAACAGCTATGAACTCATGAGAATCATTGTGCTCTGTTAGGAGCAGACCCTGAGAACCCAGCTGTTCAATCTGCCCAGTAGAGAGGCTGTGCCCAGAGTGGGGAGTTTTGTAAGGATTCCAAAGAAGAGAAATGACTTTGAAGATTTGTAGTATTAGAGAAATGTCATGGGCCACATGGCAATAGGAATGCCTTCCTACCACTGTAGTCTAAGTTTGTGCCTTCCTTCCCACAGATGCTGTGTATATTAGTGAAAGAATGTACCTCAGGTTTATGGAGGGAATGGTTTGTGGCCACTCTTCTTACTATGCTATTTTAGGATATACTTTTGTTATGATCTAATTATGTCTACAATCTGACTGTTAATGGCAAAGTCATGAACCATGGTACTAGAAACCCCAACCTGTAGACTACTATCATAGAATCTGGGAACAGTGGCTTTCCTCTGGGGTCCCAACCCTTGGCACAAGTACAGATTGGGGGATTATCCCAGAGGGGCTACTACAAATCAAAGTGGTGATACAATCTAAATTAATTTACAGATTTAGTGCTATACCAGACCAACTACCAAAGGAATGTTTTATAGAACTAGACAAAAATAGTAACATTCATTTAGAAAAACAAAAAGTCTAGAATCTCAAGGGAAATAAGGAAACAAAGTAGGACTGAAGGGACAATAGCACTTGCAGATGTCAAATTCTACAATAGAACCATAATCATGCAAATTATTTGGTACTGATTAAAAACCAGAAAAGTAGTTCAGTAGAATAGAGAGTAAAAAAAATCAGAATAATTGAACTCAATAACTGAGTGCTTGATAAACCCAGGAACATAAATTACTTGGGAAAGAAGTGTCTATTTGACAAGAAATTCTGGGCACATTGGACAGCAGTTTGACAGAAATTAGTTTTAGACTAACATCCTATATCATACAACACAGTAAAATCAAAGTGGATATGTGACCTGAATATTAGGGTTCATATCACTAAAAAAAAAATAGAAGAGAAACAGATCTTTCACAGCTATGGTTAAGGGCAGACTTTTTCAATAAACAAATGATAAAAGCCTTGGCAAATGACAAAACGAATACTTTTATTTATTTGAGACTTAACACATTTTGCAGGGGCAGCTAGGTGGCACAGTGAATAGAGTACAGGCCCTGGAGTCAGAAGGACCTGAGTTCAAATCCGTCCTCAGACACTTAACACAAATCTAGCCATGTGACCTTGGGCAAGTCACTTAACCCCAATTGCCCTACCTTCCCCTCTCCAAAAAGCAAAAAGAAAAATCTAAAAAAAAAAAACCCACCAAAAAAAATTTTGCACTAACAAAATCAGTGCAACTAAAATAAGAAGTGAAGTGGCTGATGGGAGAAAAAACATCTGTCCATTAAATCTCTCTGCAAGGAGGCTGATATCCAAGATATATTGGAAATTAACATTAGCGTTTAAAGCCAAGAGCAATCCCCCAATAGCTAAGTAGTGAGACAAATTGTAAACTATTGATGACTATATGAAAGATTACTTCAAGTCATTAATAAGAAAAATACAAGTTAAAATATCTCCAAAGTTTTACCTTATACACAGAAGATTGGCAAAGATGACAAAAGATAGAAATTGTATTAGAGGGCTGTGGAAAGCCAAACACATAAATACACTGTTGGAGCTGTGGGAGGAAACATGAGTCAGAGGAAAAAGCACCAGGTTTGTAGTCATAGAACCTGGGTTCAAAACCTGGCTGAACCGTTTACTGGCAGTATGACTTTAGGTAAGATACTTAAACTCTCTGGACTTTGGTATCCTCATCTATAAAATGAGGAGACTGGACTCTGTGATATTACACGTCCCAGAGGTTTCACTAGACACAAAGTCAATCCCCATTAGTTGTTGAATGGCTATCAAAATTGAAGCATGTGAATGTGATGGAATAGTACCTTGCCATAAGAAAGTATGAATATGAAAAATTCAGAGCCACATCTGACGACAGGTGAATTAATACAAATTGAAGTTAGCAAACCAAGAAAACAATATATTAATATATTATGGTATAAATGGAGAGGACAAAAAATTGAAACTGAACATTATATTATAATGACCAACTTTGCCCTTAGAGAAGAAATGAGATAATGTACCTCCTTTTCATCTTTGAAGAGTTAGGGGACTATGAGTATGGAACATTCAGACTATTTGCTGTTTTGGTTAGTTTTGCTGAATAGTTTTTTTCCTGTCTCTTTTGTTACAAGGGATGACTGAGTAAAAGAGAGTGGAGAGAAATATTTGGAAATGAAAGTGATATAAAAACAAGATATATTAACATGCTTTTTTTAAAGATAAGAAAAAAGAGAAACATGTAGTCTCTGTTTACATGAGAAAACAGTCCCATAAAGGTTAATTGTCTTGCCCAAAGATGTGCAGTAAGTTAATAGCAAAAAGAGTCCATGTTTTCCGACTTCTAATTGAGGGGTCTTTATACCACATCAAATTGATTTTTCCTTTTGATCTTGTTTTTCCATTGCTCATTAACACAAATCCAAACTCCAGCTTTCAGTTGGTTTTCTAGCCATCTGCCATGATTCTCAAGCTTGATTTTCGGTACCATCTATGCTATGGAACATGGAGAGACTTTCAGCTCAAGATGACTGCCTGAACAGAATGCAGAAAAGCAGCTCCCCTACAACTAGTCCATCAAAAACCTAAAAGTTGTACTAGAAAAAATAATGATCAAGAAGTCCACTGATGTGACTTCTTCTACTCCAGATCTAAATGTCAACCAGAAGTCCGTGGGAACTAGGAAAAGGGGATGCCAGTAAAGCCAGCACCAGTGCAAGCAAACAAGGTATAATGAAACCAGAGATCATCAAGAGACATTTTCAGAGTTCCACAAAATCTATACAGACACATGTACACAAATACACACGTGTACCTATGTATAAATATAATATAAATATATGTGCATGTTTATATGTGTGTGTTTGTAATGGGAATGCAAATTTGGAAGATCTTCCCTGCCCCTAGGCTAAAGTGCACCAGAAGCCTGGGGAGGGAGGCTTGTTTTTCAGTAGATACTTCTTGATTGGCCAGTGAGTCAATAAGGTTGTTACATTCTCTGAGCCAGGAGAAGGCTATATAAGCCCTGATGTGTAGCTTTGTTTTGGGACTCACTTTGAGAAGTGTTCTGTGATTTGATCTGAATTCTGGGAAGCCGTTGTTGAGAGTCCCCCGGCTTTGAAAAACCCAGAATGTGGAAACCCAGATGTTGACTGGGTATGGATGTAATGGTTGGACAGTTTGGAAATCTGTCTACTTGATGTTTCTGTCTTGATAATTATGCCTGTATACTTTGAGGTTCAGGGTGCTGACCTTTTCTCCTGAACAAGGTAAACGATATATGTCTGACTGATTAAAGTAAGCTTGTTAACCCATTTTGAGTTGCTTTCCTTTAACAAAGCAGATCCAAGAACCTGTGTGAGCAGGCACCCTGGGGACACTGGGGTGCTTGCTGCTACAGTGTTTACATATTATACATGTAGATTTAGGCTTATGACTAAGAATAACTTACCCTGCAAAGCTGACTATAATCCTACAGATAAAAAAAGTGGATCTTTAATGAAATAAAGGATTTTCAAGGGTTTCTGATGAAAATACCAGAACCGAGTAGGAACTTTGAAATACAAATACAAGAGTTCAGAGAAACCTCAAAAGTAAGTTTATTTGAACATTAGGAAGGAGCTATGGGATGATGTCATGGTAACATTATCCTCTTATGAGGGGAGAACCAAGTGATCCTTTAGACATTTATTGTCTTGGGGTGACTAGGTGGCACAGTGAATAGAGCACCAGCCCTGGAGTCAGGAGGACCTGAGTTTAAATCTGGCCTCAGACACATAACACAAAACTAGCCATGTGACCTTGGGAAAGTCACTTAACCCCAATTGCCCTACCTTCCCCCCTCCAAAAAGGAAAAAAAAAAGAAATTTAATGTCTTTAAAGGTTGTTGAGAGAGTAAAAGCCAAAACAAACCAAAACAGAGGTCCTAGGTGGGTGGGGATTGGATTCCTTTTTGAATTTTATTTTGTTCTCTTTTGGTAATAAAAAAATATATTTCAATGCCCCCCCACCTTGACATTACTATTGTTAAGTCCTTTTCTGCCCTAAACCCATACCCTATTAAAAATGGAGAGAAAAAACCTTGTCACAAGTAATTAAACAAGGGGTGAAAGGGGTGGGAGGAATAGTTGTCAGATAAACCTCATTCTCATCTGAATCAGACAAAGGAGAGTTGAAGACACAACACACAAACATGAAGAGTTTGGTATAGAAATAAACTCACTGGGAAACCTGCAGGGATAGAGAAAGGTGTTAAGAGGAAGGATAATACTAGGGAAGAAATAATTATAAGCAAAACAAACTCCTAATCCTGAAATGAGGACTAAAAGGGAAAAGTAAGGAAGTGCATAGAATTGGAAATTAAGGCAAATTTATTAATCGGGGAATGGTTGAATAAATTGTGGTATAAGAATTTGATGGAATATTATTGTGCCATAAGAAATTATGAAAGAAATTATTTCAAAGAATGCCCAGAATCAGGAACTGATGAAGAATGAAGTAAGCAGAGCCAGGAGAACAATTTATACAGTGACAACAACATTTTAAAGAAAACAACTCTGAAAGACTTAAGAAGTTACATCTCCAGAGGACCTATGATGCACTATGCTAACAACTTTTGGAAAGAGAGGTAGCTGGGGCAGGTAGGCAGCGCAGTGAATAGAGCACTGGCCCTGCAGTCAGGAGCACCTGAGTTCAAATCTGACCTCAGACACTTACTACCTGTGTGACCTTGGGAAAGTAACTTAACTCCAATTGCCTTGCCTTCCCCTCTCCAAAAAACAAAGGAGAGGTAATGACCTCTGGATGAAGAAGGAGGTGTGTATTTTTGGACATGGTCACTGTGCAGATTCGTTTTGTTTGATTATCCTTATTTGTAACAAGTTTTTTTTTCTCTCTTCATTTTTAATAGGATACAGGTTTGGGTCAGAAGAGGACTTAACCAAAATGCCAAAAAAATGGGGGGGGCATTGAAATATGTATTTTTATATTACCAAAAGAACAAAAGAAAATTCAAGAAGGAAGTACAGACAAGCAGACTTTTGAAAGCAATATGTGGAAGTTATGTACTTTAAAAAAAAGTGAGGTGAGACACAGGGTTGAAATAGAAACAATTTTTAAGTACTTTAAAGGCTGTCACATGAATTGGATGCCTTTTTTTGGTCCCAGAGGGCAAAACTAGGAACAATGATAGAAGGAAAAAAGAAGCAAATTTAAGCTTAATGTTGGGAGAATTTTTTTTTGGTGCTTTTTGGAGGGGCAATTGGGGTTAAGTGACTTGCCCAAGGTCACACGGCTAGTTTTTGTGTTAAGTGTCTGAGGCTGGATTTGAACTCAGGTCCCCCTGCCAGGGCTGGTGCTCTATTCACTGTACCACCTAGTCACCCAGGAATTAAAACAAACAAACAAACAATTAGAGCTATTCAAAAGAGAGGTAAAGGATTTTCTTTCATTGGAAATATTGAGTCAGACAATGGGTGTATTATAGTGGAGGAATCCTTTCATTTATTAGATGGATTAGATAGACACCCAGAAACCTTTCAACTATGAAGTCTTTTGATTCTGCAATTCTCTATCCCTGAACTTGGTAAGAGAACTTAGGCTGGAGTTGGCAGATCTAGGCATAAATCCTGGTTCTTATACTTACTACCTTTGGGCAAGCAGGCAGAGAGGTTAAGTATAACCTTTTTGAGCTTCATTTTTCTCATCTGTAAAATGAGGAGTTGGATTTGGTGTTCTCTAAGGTTCCTCTTAACTCTAGAGGGAAACAGCTCGTTATACTGGAATCAGGTCATCTGAGTTTAGATCCAGGCTCTCATGCTTACTAACAGTGTGGCAATATACATGCCATTTAATTCTTTGAGCTTAAGTTAAGTCATCTGTAATATGAAGATAAGTAAGTACTTGTATTCTTCTCATCCCTATGATTCTGAATCTCTGGTTGCTAAAGTACAAACCCTATTTGCCATCCCAGTCTGCCCATCCCCTCATTCCTTTCCCTGCAAACCCTACCCTCCTCTGAAATGTCTCACTCAAGATCTACCCACCCCTTCTACTGTGCTTTCTGGAATCCTCACTTTCATTTTAAACCATTTGCTTTCTCATTCCTTCCATATTCTATCATTTAATGAGACCTGGATCCCCTCTGATAACCCTGCATCCCTGGAGATTCTTTCCAGTATTGTTTATACTCATAACACTTTCCTCCCTACAATGGTGGAGGAGTTGGCACACTTCTTGCTGCTCATTGCCACATCTGGACTCTAACTGTATCAACATCACTCAGAAGCATCTCTTCCTCTGAAGTTCCCACTATATAAATTTATCACCCAATCTAGATCCTGGTGGCTATTATCTATTTTTTTTTTTTTGGCCTTTTGGAAGGCAATTGGGATTAAGCAACTTGCCCAAGGTTACACGGCTAGTGTTTTTTTATTTGTTAAGTGTCTGAGGCTGGAATTGAACTTGGGTGCTCCTGACTCCAGGGCTGGCGTTTTACTCACTGTGCCACCTAGCCGCCCCTAGTGGCTATTACCTATTGACCTCCAGGACTTTCTCCTTCCTTCCTCAATAAGTTTGGTACTTTCACACCACTCCAACTCTTGCCCTTGTATTAGGAGACTTCAACATACTTATACTCCCTCAAATACCCTAAATTTCCAATTCCTCAATCTCTTCAGTTCCCTAAAAATTCCCTCTTATTTTTTTCCTCCTTTCACATCACTCAGATGTCTTCCACCACTGATTCCTTCACCCTGTCTCTCATGAAGAAGTGATTGTTCTCCTTGCCAAGGATAGCCCCCTCTTCATGCACCCTTGATCCCATCACACTAAGTCTTGAGTAGATTTCTCTCTCTAGAATCCTAACTCTTTTTAATTTTCAGTCTCTCCCTATCTATTGACCCCTTCCCTGTTGCCTATAAATATGTCTCTTGACGCCTTAAAAATTCTTGCTTGACATGTCCATCTCAGTTATTATACTGTATCTCTCATCTCTTCTTGAATAACTTCCTTGAAAAAGATAACCACTGCTTCCACTTTCCTCTTTCTTGATTTTAAACTCACTGCAATCTGGCTTTTGATTCATCTACCTGAAACTGATTTCTCCAGGGTCATCAATGATTTCCAATCAAAAATCCAATGATTTTTTTCCTCAATTCTCATCCCTTTTTACCTCTCTGCAGCCTCTGATACTGTTGATCTCCCTCTTTTCTTAGATACTTCTTTCTTCTCTTGGTTTTCTTGTATCTTTCTGAATCTTCTCTGTTAGATTTTCATATTGGGTATGCCCAGTAACTGTGGCTATCTCCCAAGGTTCTGTCTTGGGCCTTCTATGTTATCCTTTAGCTCTCATAGGTTCAATGATCATCTTTATACAGATGACTCCCAGATCTATATATGGAGGCTGAGTTTCTCGAGCTCCAGGTCTCACATAGGCATTTCAAATTCAACATAGCTTCAATGGGACTCATTACCCTTCTCCCCAAACCCAACCCTCTTTTGAAAAAAAAAAATCTTTTTCTTAATGTGCTTTGTTTTTTGTTTTTGAATTATATATGTTTATCATGGTCTTTTGTAATGTAGCAAAACAAATTCAGTCACCTCAACTGAAATGCAAGCAAGAACCCAGAGAACAATCTATACAATAGCAGCAATATTGTAAAGATAATCAACTTTTAAAGTTGTAATTAAAATTAGTAATTCTGATGAATACAATGATCTACTACAATTCCAAAGAACTCATGATGTAAAATGTTATCTGTCTCCATTGACAGTGAAAGAATTGATTGATTTAAAGTGAAAGTTGAAGCATATTTTTTCTTTATTTTTCTTGCTCCCCTCCCCCAACATGGCTAATATATAAATATATTTTGCATACTTCATATATATATATGTATGTATATACATATATATATATATATATATATATATATATATATGGGTACGGTATTTCTTGCCTTCTCAATGGATGGGGAAGGGGCTGGAGGGACGCAGAGAATTTAGAACCACAAATGAAAATAAAATAAAATAAATCACTACTACTTGTTTAAATAAAACATTGTTTTTCTTTATTTAAAGAGTTTAAAAGTTGTTCAGAATATTCCTCTGGCTTATTGTAGTATGCTGCATGCTTGGTATTAAGATGTCATCTTAGTTTGGCCATTTTCATTCTCTCCACAGCCGAAATTTTATTACAAATTAAGCAAAAAAAAATTAATCTTTATTAGATGTTAATTCATATTGCAAAAATGATTCAGTGTATTTTCCTTTTCTTGTCAATTTAGGTGTACTATAACCTGGTAATGAAAACTGTGTCTCATTGTCATCAGTATTTTTACCTCTTCTGTTTAAATTTAGCCATTTTTCCATAACTGAAAAATATTTTTGTCCTAAAATATAAGTAAATGTTGCTAATAATTTCTCAAATAAATACTAGCTTTTGTTTATGAAATTACTTGTGTTTAATTTTAAAAAATTGATGTCCATATTTATATACACATCTAGTGGTGATGGTGAAAAAAATATTATTAAAGAGCTTTTGTCTTTACTTGCTACAATTAAACACTTATGTTTCTGTAAATAAAGGAGATAACAGCAATTTTAAAAATCAAACATTTTAACACTATACAATCCAAAGATATACTAATTTGATACTTACATGCTGAGGAATGACAGTAGGAAAATATTAAAAGTCTTTGTTTTCTGTAAACTATTATATTTCTGTAAGAGCAGAAAACTATATGTGCAACCAAAACACTGCAATTCATAACATACTATAGTCTCAAAATTGAACCGAGGTGTTTCTGGCAGCATTTGTTGGTGTTGTGTGGCGTGATGGCATACGCAGTGCAAAGTGTACATGTTCTGTGTTAAAAACCAAGGCTGCAGTGAAGTTACAAGATACAACATGAGCAAGCACTGCCAGAAACACTTAGGATTCATTACGTGTTTTGATTTTGAATTAATTTTTGTTCTTTGTGCATTCAGAAACCTTTTATTATTGCCAAATTTTTCATGACCCCCACATTCAGTTACATGACCCCATATAGGGTTGCAACCCAACAGTTTAAAAAGTTCTGTACTACACAAGTCATCTTGATTTTTGTCTTGCCACTGGACATCAATAACTCTGGAAGAGAGAGTAAGGCTGCCAACTTTGTGCAACCCTACCTCACTTAAAACCAATTCACACACAAGTCAAAACATCACCCTGATGTCATGGGTCCTCCTTGAAAATGAAGGACAAACAACAGTAATACATAGTTGTATTACTTTGCATGTTTGCAATGTCTCCCTCATTAGAATATGAGTTCCCTGAGGGTAGGGACTGTGTTTCTTTCTACTACAGCACTATTCCTGGCACAAAATAAGTAAGTACTTAATAAATGCTTATTGACTGACTTGTTGACTGTCATAAATATGAGTTATCTTGCTATGTGCTGCCTTTATTTTCACATGATGTCCTCCATGCCTCCAAAGGAAATCATTCCCCTTTTTCAAGGTGCCAGTTGCAGAGAGGCAAATTTCAACTTGATTCAAGTGTAGCAGGGTTTGGATTGGCATAGTTCCCACAGAACATGTGCTGATCTGCCCTGGCTGATTCCCATGGGCCACATGTGCTGGCTCAGTACTAATGGATTTAGGTGCTTTGGGATGGTGAAGTCCTTTGGTCCTGTGAAAAGGAGTATCTGCATGAAAAGGATCAGTCATTGAGCCAGGAGTGGCTGACTCAGTGAATGTTAAAAAGAGTGACTTCACTCTCTAGTTTGATTTCTTCCTGTCATCTGTTGGTGTCAGGACTCTTCAAGTTTTTCCCTGGAGAAGTGGAAGATGGTCTGGCACCAACAGAAATGGCAAAAAGCTTGCATTTACCAGCTAGAGTAGGAGTTTAGTTGGGTGAACTGAGCCTGGTTTTTGGATCCTAGGCTGTCTTTTCTTCATGATGTTTTCTTCCCTTAGCCTAGGTGACTGCATAGCAGTCCCAAGATGAATGTGTCCATTCTTGTGAGTTCTAAAGGGCAGAGCACCTGAGCACAGTTCAGTTGGAACTTCCTGGAAGCAGGGGAAGTTTCTGCATTGGAGACCACTGCAGGTGGCTGAAATAAGTTGCCCCAGAAGTCCTTTCTAATTCTGTGATGATTTTGAAGTGCCTCCTGAATCCTTAACTAATTCACTCTAGCTGGAAGTAATAATATCATTTTTGGTGTGGGGAAGCCTATAAGATTTAGAACCCTGTCAAGTATTTCACATAGGCCTTTTCCTTCAAGTTAATTCTAACAATTTTCCTTCAGATGCTCTCTCCTTCATTAATATAATTATTAAGTCTATACGTCCTCTACATAAAGATTGGCAAAGAGACTCCAATAACTTTTTGAAACTCCTGTAATGCTAGGAATTTTAGAAAGGTTTAAAACCTCAGTTATTTAGAAAAAAATAGATAAGCCTTTATTTTTCTTCCATTTTTTTTTTCACATTTCCCCCATATTTTTAGTAGAGATAGGGATAGTATTTTTGGGCCTGTGATCATACTGGTATAGGAAACCCCTGGATGAGGAAGCTGTCTCTGCCAATACAAGTTGTCACCTTTTCTGCAACTTATAGACAGTGAGTTGTCCTGAACCTTGAGAGGTTAAGTGACTTGCCCAAGCTCATAGAGCCTGTATGCCTCAGAGAAAGGACTTGGACTCAGGTCTTCATAGCTTAAGGTCAGCTTTTTATCCACTATACCATATAGCCTCTCTCATATATACATACATATATATAGCTTTTTGGAGGGCAATTGGGGTTAAGTAACTTACCCAAAGTCACACGGCTAGTAATTGTGTCAAGTGTCTGAGGCCGGATTTGAACTCAGGTCCTCCTGACTCCAGGGCCTCTATTCTCTGCGCCACCTAGCCACCCCTCCTCTCTTATATTTTAAAAAGCATCTTGGAGGCAGAGCCAAGATGGCAGAGTAGCAGAAAGAAGCCCAACAAACTCCTTACCCTTCACCACCCCTCCAAAAAAAATCATCCCCTAACAGGTCTAGAAAATGTACCAGATCAGTTCCTGATGGGGAAATCCAAGAATAATTCACAATGGATTATTTTTCAGCCTAGGTCAGCATAGGGATATAGATAAAGAGGTCCATGAAAACAAAGGCATAAGTCTGGCCAAGAGGACAGCACTCCAGAGTCAGAGAGAGGGTGTGCATCAGAACAAGAGGAGCTTTTAAATGTGCCCCCAACTATAATTCTGGCTCATGCTGATAACCAGGATAGGAATAGGTGCTAAGTGGTACCTATCTGTCACCTACTACCCAGTTCTGGGTTATGAATCCAGGGTGAACTGAGGAGAGAAACTGTGCCTAATGGTGTTGTTCCAGGGTGAGGAGTAGTTATAGGGCCTAGGTGGTATACCTAGAGAGGAGCAAGTTCAGAAATAAGCAGCATGTGTGTGGTTCAAAATCCTGGGAGTTGTAGGGGAATTACCAGGGCAGGAATCCCAAACCAAAGAAAATTCTACCTCTTTGAAAGCACAATAGTGTCTCAGACCCAAATCCAGGTCAGGAACTTGCAGAGCTCAGACTAGAAAGCCAGGAATAAGATTTTGTCCTGGATTGGACTACTCTGGGAACACTAAAAGCTCACAGGTTCCCAACCTGAGTTGTCCCAGTGATCCTAGAGTAACACAAGGTTCAATACTCTAAGAAAACAGCAATATCAAGTTTGAAGCCAGGAAGTACACTGGAAGAAGGAGAGAATAATAAAAAGAACCCCAACATAAAACTCTCATCTATTGTGATGACTGGGATGCTCAAGGCACAAACCCAGAAAAAGAGAAGGATTCCAAAATATCTATAGGCAAAGCCTCAAAGGAAAACACAACTTGTATACAAATTCAACTAGAATTCTTAGAAAAGATGAACAGAGTTTTAAAAAGAGTTAAAATATCCTCAGTACCTTTATTTCTTAGGTGAAGTGGTAATCCTGTAACTGAGTCCTCTGTATAACTCTATTTTCACTGCTATCCATGAGTACTCTAGGCATGAAACATTTGTATTACCCATATTAACTTCTGTACTTAATGACAAATACCATACATCACAGATATTAATACTTAAATAATCAAATAATCAAAGTTCTATCATAGAAACTGGTTTGACTTGTAAAATGAAAACATTGGAAAAACTTGGTTCAAAAAGATTTAAATTTTTTTCTCTGTTAGATCCCTGTGAAACTCAGGTATCTAAGAAATCCTTGATGAAGAATCTCTCTGATGGTTCTCTGCCAATGCAAGGGCACTACCAATAAATCCCAGACAATCTCCCACAGTATAGCTTAGGGATAGCTTGCTCTCTGAGATGGCTTGTTCACCCAACTTGCATTCCCATGAGCATAAATCCTATGATTTATGAATGTCTTATTGCATTCTGTTACCAAACTTGAATCAATGAACTGGACCAAGTTGGGTCTGGCCTAAAAAAATATGTATGAGTTGCAATTGTCCCTTGTTGGTATTAGGACAATCTAAGCTGCCACATTGTAACCAGTTCTGGTGTTGAAGAAAAAAATTTATGATAATGATGCAGTCTGCAGTTTAGACTCAAGCCTGCCAGAAATATTTTATTGACTTTGGTATTAGTCTATATCCAAGTCATTTCTTGCTGAGAGAGAAAGGCGAGGAGGGACAAAGGGAAGGGGGAGTTTTGTGTTAACATTCCAGCACTATTCAGTTCCTTCTTGGACTACTTTCCCTTAAGACCTCCTCCCTATGATAAGTATTTTAAACTTGAATTTCAAAAGAGAAGATTTTGTCCTGAGGTGGCACAATGGTACCTATTACTCCAGGTAGGGAGACGGTGATCTTATCTAGACAAGAATTAATTTGGTTACTCCTTTTCAAAGGAAAGCCTTTGCTAAAAGGAAAAATCTAGAAAGGGTTTTAAGCTGGAGAAATATTATTTCTTAACATTTCTAAAAAGACTGAAAGGGAAATTTTAAAGATATACTGCTACAATGGACACATTAATTTAGGTGGAAGGCAGGCATAGAGCTACAATAATATTGATAAGTAGGAAAGGCACATTTTGTGCAGTGGCTATGAAAACATATGAAGGAAGGAGCTTACAGAAAACTTGTTGAGAGCTGGAATTATGGACAAATCCATTTTACTTGGAAAGGTAAAGGCTTGAGGGCATTGGGATCATGGCAGCCTGAAATAAGAACATTATCAGTTGAACAAAGTTGGAAAAGCAGAACAATTTTTTGGGGGGGGAGGAGGGAAGGTAGGGCAATTGGGGTTAAGTGACTTGCTGTAATGCAATGCCAAAAGAAGGCAACTTCCCAGGTTCAAAATACCAGCATAGGTGCTCTCTATTTTATTCAGTGACAAACCAAGAACAGAGAAGATCAAAACATGACATCATTCAAAATACAGCATTTACTAAGTGTGATTAAATAATCTCCAAGTATTACCCCACCCCTGGACCTTCCAACCATTTAATCAATTACAAAGTCCCTGTTCTAAATACTACTCCACCCCTAGGCTATACCTTAATTAAGTCCACCACAAAACCCCTCTTCTCAAATGGAGATTAGTTTCCAAACATAGGTAAAGTACCTTCATTTGTCAATCACAGAGCACAATAAGGTCAAAAGTTCCCCACCTCCTGGATCACAATTGAATCTACCCCAGAGTTACATCAAGTTTAAACACAGCACTTAATACCCAAATGGAGGTCTTTTCTTCATCTTGACACGAGGCAAGTTCTCAGCAATCTTAGTTCCTGGGGAGACAAGGCTTAGCAAGGCCA